>NW_020664389.1:7274791-7283993 GCF_002925995.2 Terrapene triunguis
AAAATGTAAAAACTTAAATATCTTAGAAACAGTAGCCAATCAGTTGTTTTAATTGTCATATTTGAATTCAGCACATCAAAATACATAATAAATAGCACATTTTATCTCTGAAGCAGACGACTTCTCAAAAATTGTAGACCAGTGCAATGTGTAAAAATATAGAAAAGAGAATATTAAACTTAGAGAACGCCGGAAGGACTCACAACATCAGCATTGTATATACAATTTTCAGGTTTCTGAATGAAGTATAGTAACTCCCCACTTAACGTCCTCTCGCTTAACGTTGTTTCGATCTTACGTCCTTGCTCAATTACAGAACATGCTCCATTTAAAGTTGTGCAATGCTTCGCTATAATGTTGTTTGGCTGCCTGCTTTCTCCACAGCTGGCAGCCCCCCTATCAGCTCCCCTACACTTCGCCCCCCAGCGCTAGACCCAGAGGATCAGCGCCTTACCCCTCCTCCCCCTGCCTCCTGCCCATGGCAATCAGCTGGCTTGCGGCATTCGGGAGGGAGGGAGGGGGTGGAGCAAGGACTCGGCGCGCAGGCTCCCCCTCCCTCGCCTGCCTCCTGAACACTGCAAGCCAGCTGATTGTCGTGGGCAGGAGGCAGGGGAGAGAGGAGGGAGCCTGCGCGCTGAGTCCTCGCTCCTCCTTCCTCTCTTCTGCCCCCTGAACGTCGCAAGCCAGCTGATTTCCACCGGCAGGAGGAGGGGAGAGGAGCGAGGACACGGCACACCTCCCTCCTTCCTTCCCCCCACCTCCTGCCCGTGGCAATCAGCTGACTTGCGGTGTTCAGGAGGCAGGGGAGGGAGAGGGAGCCTGCGCACCCTGTCCTTGCATTTCCCCCCTCCCGCCTGCCTCCTGAACTCTGCAAGCCAACTGATTGCCCTGGGCAGGAGGCAGAGGCGGGAGGGGGAAGGAGCGAGGACACGGCATGTGGAGTAAAGGGGGGGGGGAGAAGAGGCGGGTTAAGGGTGGAGGCTTGGGGGAAGGGGTGGGGTGGGCAGGCCAAGGGTTGAGCTCCCCACCCCTGGTGCTTGCAGAGTAGGGGAAGCTGCCGCTGCTGCTGCACAATGTTCTTCTCCTAGCCTACAGCACCTTCAGCCTCCTTGCCTGCCTCATTGTCTCCAGTGGGCTGTGCCTGTGTGGGGTAAGGCGGGGGCACCTCCCAACTATAGTACTGTACTGTACTGTATGGCAAAAAAAAAAATTCCCTGGAACCTAATGCCCCCATTTACATTCATTCTTATGGAGAAATTGGATTCGCTTAACATTGTTTCACTTAAAATCACATTTTTCAGGAACATAACTATAACATTAAGTGAGGAGTTACTGTACTTGGACTAAAATATTCTCCTTCATCAGTTGTGCAGATCTTGTTTTTGTCAGGGCCTTACTTTTATAGCCTAAGCCTGCAGTTTACTAAGGCAAAACACTTTGAAATCATTGGCAATTTTGCCTGAGTAAAGCTTAAACCTGTGTGCTCTCCCCCTGCACAGAGTCTTGTAGAGGGGAACAATGCAATGTCAAAATTTTGCATCTCCATTGGTGTCTTGGAGTTTAATCATTCTTCTATCCCATAGTTCATGGGACCAGTAAGAGTTAGTAGGGTGTGGGGCTCCAAAAGGTTCTGGAGTGTCAAGGGTATGCAGCGCCACCCCCACCCAACACCATGCTACTATTCCGATCCAGCTGTGTGAAGGGAAGCTTTGTGCTCTTCTGCGGGTATTAGCACAGTGATACCAATATCCATTCTGCCATTGACTGCCAACCTTTTGATGTCTGTGACTCTTTAGAGTGGAAACAGATAGGGACAGATTCTCATATCCTTGCTCATATTGAGTAATACCTTACACCACAAAGAGTCCCACTGAAGTCAGTGCGAACTACTCAGTGTGAGTAAGAGTATTGGAATCTGAACCACATTGTGCTAAGGAATTAATGCTGCCTGAAGCAAAGGGAAGCCGCACAGGGGGATGACCATGTGTGCAATTTTTGGGGAGGGATTACCCCCCAAACAGAGGCAAGACATGGGGAAGGCACACGGGGTTACATACCATGGCCTTCCCCTCTCCTTCCCTCCTTCCCCCCCCCCCCCACACCATTTCTGCAAGCGCAGAGCTGCCCAGCTTGGAGGCTGCGTCTCCGGTTCCACTGACTCTGCAGCTGAATGCAGACTCCTGGATCCTAGTGCCAGTTGTGCTCCCCTTCTGTGTGCTGGGACCCTTCCTGTTTTCTGTGGAACAGTGAGTGCCCGCGGTGGGGCTGGGTAAGTGGGGGTGGGGGAAATGAGGGAGGTGGGCGAGTGGGTGGGGGGAAGATGCAGTGGGGAAGGAAGGAGGTGGAATAGGGCAGGGGGGAGGGGAATGTGGGAATGAGGGGAGGGGGATGGAGAAGAAAAGGGGAGAGGGGAATAACAGGGGGAAGCGGGAGCCCAGCATGCAGCATCCCCTCAGCACCAGCTGGGGCTCCCTCGATAAGCAGGCCCATCGAACCGTCACCCTGACAAGCCCTACCTCCCTACAGCTGGATTCCTCTGACAAGCCCCCAACACCCAGACCCCCACCCCATTAAACCCCACTCCCCCAGCACCTGGACCCCCCACTGAACCCCCACACCCAGACACCGCCCTTGCTGAGCCCAACCACCATCTCCTGGATCCCCTGCAGAATCCCATTGCGCCTGCACCCGGAACCCCTCAACGAGCCCCTGTGCATCCAGATCTCCCACTGAGCCCTCCGCACCCAGATTGCCCCACACAGAAACCTTTCACCTCACACCTGGATCTCCCCTCACTAAGCCCCTCCACACTTGGAGCCTGATGGACTGAGCCTGCCTACCCACACCTGGTGCCCCTGGCACAGAGGGGCAGGGCCCCGTGGTGTTTCTGGGGCAGGCCCAGCCCTTGCACTGTGTCAGGGTCCTGTCCAGTCTTACTGCTGAGTCCCTGTACTGGGGGAGCTGGGGGCTTCAGGGTGATCACCCACCTCAATGCAGCCAGTGGCCTGTGCTCCCCACTGCTATGCTGGAGCTACATTTATTTATTGACAAATAAAATTTGCAGAATTTTAAAATATTGTGCTTATTATTTTTATTTTTGGTGCAGAATTCCCTCAGGAGTAAATAATTCCCATTTGTGCACCCTTCAATTGGAGAAGAAGGGCAGCTTGCCTAGTGTGTGCATCTCCTCCTACCATCTCCAGCCCTGCTGATTTTTTTCCACTCAGTTCATGGGTTGCATAGTCATGATACTGTGGGAGAAAAAAGGAAGCGTATGTGTAGCCACTTCCCCCCAACATTGGTCCCATCACATCTTTTCCCATGATTTTGCACTCCTGTGCTCAGGCTGCCTAAGGCAGATGTTGCTACTTTGATAAGCTTGTTCACATTTTCCAGCTTTTCTTTTCAGTCGTTAGAGCTAGAAACACTTTATCCCCCCCAAAATGTGTCATCTAACAATTACATGACTTTGGCGGGGGGGGGGGTACCATTGATCTGGGCCTATAGTACTTATGCCCTAATGCAGCTTTGCTCAGCTTGAGTTAATATTGCATGATTGGGGTCTGCATTAAGGTGAGAACAAAAAGAAAAGTTCACAAATAGGGTAGTTGGGAAGGACAAAGACAATTTTTAAAAGTCTCCCCTACTGAAGGCATTTAGAAAGTAGAGTGTGGGGGAATGGTGGAAAGGTCAGGAAGGAGAGAGGGTTCCTGGCCTCAGAAGCTGTATGAAGGAAGGGACAGTGGTGGACATGGTAGGTGGACACAAAGGAAGCAGTCAGATGTGTAGATTGGGCTGAGTGAAGAAAGAAAGCTTGCCAGCTCAGACCAGGTGCCAGCTCATGTCAAGGCCACTAGGCCTCACTGAACACTGACAAACATGTATCTGGAAACAAGTCTGGCTCACTGTCACCTGTGTGTTAGTGCTGTTAAAATAGATGAGAAATTTATAAGAATGTGTTTAGTGTTTTGACTTGATGAAATGTTTGTAGGACGTTGCATGATATGTGTGTATCCCATGGTATAAAGCAGGGGTCGGCAACGTTGGCACGCGGCTCGCCAGAGTAAGCACCCTGGCGGGCCGGGCCAGTTTTATTTACCTGCTGACGCGGCAGGTTTGGCCGATCGCGGCCCCCACTGGCTGCAGTTCGCCGTCCCGGGCCAATGGGGGCGGCGAGAAGCGGCGCGGGCGAGCGATGTGCTGGCCGCGGCTTCTCGCCACCCCCATTGGCCCGGGACGGCAAACCGCGGCCAGTGGGGGCCGCGATCGGCCAAACCTGCCGTGTCAGCAGGTAAATAAAACTGGCCCGGCCCACCAGGGTGCTTACCCTGGTGAGCCACGTGCCGAACGTTGCCGACCCCTGGTATAAAGTTATATTGAGTGTTTGCATTGTAAACCTCTGTAACTATGTGACTCGCCAAACAGGAAAGAAGCATTAATTTCTGTAAAGTGCTGGTCCTGCACACCAGAAGGCCCATTGAAAACAAATGAGCCATTGTGAAACATCAAAGGAAAAAATCTATGTTGATTGTCCTCCCCCCCCCCGAAACTTCCACACGGATGAAGAGGAGACAGGTGCCAACACCTGTCCCATCATTTGGAACTCTAGAGGAAGAGAAGAAAAATCCCTGACCAGAAAGAACTTTATCACTATGGTACTTGGAATTTGGAGAGGGCAATATTTCTAAGCATAAGCAAAGGATCCCCATGCTGCTTAGCTTGGGTTAGCTCTAGGAGGACATAAAAAGCTTGTATACGGTTTCTATTGCCTTTTGAAACCTAACACTGTAACTCATTTGTGTGTATGTTTACCTGCTTTAACCTTGCAAATAACTCTGATTTCTTTTTCCTAGTTAATAAATCTGTAATTAGTTTATTATATGATTGGCTACAAGCTTTGTTTTTGGTTTTTAAGGTGCAATTTACCTGGGGTAAGTGACTGGTCCTCTAGGACTGGGAGTAACCTGAATATTGTTGTGATTTTTTTGGTGCAAGGGACCATCTACCACAAAGGCATGTTTGCCTGGGTGGCAAGATAGACCGGAGTACCTAAGGGGACTGTCTGTAACTCCATGTTAAGACTGTTATAGTGCTTGAGGAGTTCACACTTGATACTTGGTTGGTGAAATCTAATTATAGAACACACAACTAATTTGGGGCTTGTGCCCTGCTTCTTAACAGTCTGTCCTGAAATTGGCACTCATGGTTGTGAGCTACTCCAGACAGCTTGACAGAGATGAGGTAAGAGGAAGCTAAGTTGTGGACCGTGCTGAAAGCAAAAACAAGGACCTTGACTTATTGACTTGAACTCAGTGTGAATTTTGTCTCAATAAGCACTGAACAAAAATGGAGTAATGATAACCCCCATTAGCCCACAGTATGCCATTCTGATTCCAAGTCTTGCATACATCCCACTTATTCTGCCCTGTTGCGTACAATTAATGCTGAGCCTCAGTCTAGTACTTGGAACGGCTTATACTGGATTTTCTCATTAAAATTTAGTTCAAACACAAACTATTTTGGAAAGACTTATATTGCAGAAAACAACCTGTATTGCATTTTTTAAAAAAGAATCCTGAATTAATTTACAAATTACACAAAATGCTGTCTTTGTTGAAGGATTTTTTTGTTTCTCTCAGATGCAGAGATACTGATCATTTTTAGGCAGTTCCGCTTAACTATTGATGACAGTAGTGGCAGATAAGCTTAATCTTTTTATTTTTATCGAGCTATAATTAGCACATTGCAATTAAAATTTGGAACCAGATGGTGCCAAACACATCATAGCAATAATTGCAGTAATGCTGTTTCCTTCAGAAGCGTCTCAGTTGTTGCCCCTTTTTAGTCATGTGTATATTCTTAGGCACAATGGAATGTTAGTTGAAAAACGAAATGATTACAAAAAATGACCGACTCAGCCTAAATAGCTAGTGAGTGGGAGGTATGATGGATTTAACAGTATTCATTGGTGAAATTCTGGTTTGCTAACCAGATTTGATTAAGTGTTTCAGTTTAATCAGTAGATGTCTTTTCATTATCGATGCAAGGTGTATACCTTTACATTTAATTACTTTGGCCCTGTTTTTGATTGAGTTCTTTGGCCTTTTATTGAGATTTTTAAATAGTCCCCAAAGCTACTTTTTTAAATAGCCAAATGACATATGAGGAAATTTTGAAATATTCTTTTCAACTAAAAATCTGTGCATCAAATTATTGTGCCTTGTTAACTAGCTTGAAGACAGGTACTAATTGCACCCCAATTTAACATGCATCACTTTAGCACTATTGATCTGGGTGTTTTTCTTTTTGTTTGTTTTTAAAGTAAGTAAACTGAGCAAAAACCAGTCTCATTACTAAAGGAATGATGTATTGATTCTATCTGACAGTGCTTTGTCTACAGATCAATGCAGATACGCAGTATAGACCAATATGAAACAGGGTCACCAAAGGTCAACAAAGGAACAGGGCATCCAAGATTATTGGAGACAATGAAATGAACATATCATAAAGTAGACCTGATTGGTATTTGTAAAGGAATTCAGTGGTAACAGGTTTTACCATGTAAGTTGGGGATAATAAGCTTTATCTGGGATTCCAGACCACCTAAAAGAGTTCAGAAGGAATGTGTGCCTACTCAAGAGCAGCAGCTGACTATCAGGAGTCTCTTGCAAAACTGAAATTGTGTGCAATACTTTAGCACTTGGCAGCCTTAAGTAATTGAAAAATCTGAAACTTGCTTTTGTGAAAGATCTTGTTTTTTGCTGACCACATCAGAAAATTATAAAATTCAAATGTTCAGACGTTCTTATTCCCTTGACACCCTTGTCTGAACCTTATTTTGGTGGTTCTAATTGTTGGCCTGTGCATCCTTTGAGAGCCTAGTTCTATTACATTTCACCTTTCCACGCTTATTACTAAAGTAGACATACGCTGGTTTAATTTGACAACAACACTGAAGTGTACTTGTACCATGGTATATTATGCAGCAATAGAGTACATTTCTTGTGTCCTTGACCTCCGCTGGGACTGCCAAGGGCTGTATATTTTAAATAAGCAGGACCTTTTCTTTACTATCATATGATCAACCCCTTACAGCTTTCATGCCTTCTAATCCCCCCTCATTCTGCTTTTGAAATTTCACTTTTAGTAAGAGAGGGATGTCTGCACTACACAAGAATTATAGTTTAGGGATTAATTCCCAAAATTAATGTTTAATCTGCACTGCTGCCTTGTCTGTAAGAGCTGTTGAATGCGTGTCATTCAAAACAGTTGCTTCTATGGCTTTCTAATCCATGTTTTTATATCAATCCTGCAATTTCCTTAGGTTTTACCATATTTTGTAGGTAAGAGTATCATACTGGGCTGATGAAAGGTTGAGAAGTACAAGATAGATCTTCCACAATAATCACAAATCAACAATTCACCAGATTGCCAGTCCCGCTCCCTCCAATGGGATGAAATTGAACATTTTCTCAAATTATGGATGCATATTCTTTAGGGCATGTCTTCCACAATGCAGGGCTGCTAGAAGTTGTATGTTTTTTTGCAAAAAGGAAAATATTCATCACACCCTTACTTGTACCTCTAATTCCTCCTTTTCTATCTTCTGGGACAAGATACTTTTTAGGGATGATATGCAACACTGATATTTAAAACAACTGCTTTTAAGAATGAAAATTGGTATGAATTATTCAAATAAAGGCCTTAAATCTCAAAGGCATTCTAAAGATGGTCAGATGTCCTCTTTTAAGACAATGCAAAGGGAATGTTAAAGAAAACATATTTTCTGTTAGAATGGCAACTACAAACAAAGGCAATTTAGGTTATTTAAAAAGCAGTTTAATGAATGCATGTTTGGTGTAAAATTCATGTCCGTTGAGAGTAACAAAGCATTAAAATGATTATTAACCCTTCCTTTAAAAAAATGGAAATAATAGAATAGTCAACTGAATTAATGTTTTTTATTTAGTGTTTTTAACAGAATCCCTGTTGGAAATTGTCTGGCAAATCAGCTCTTCACTAACTTTTTTGACTTAAAAATCTGGAAAAGTGTTTAATAAAAAGCTGGGGGTGGATGATGGGAGGGAGGGAAGCAGGGAAGGAAAAAGTTGAAATGACCTATATCCACAGGAAGTGTCAGTCAACCTTGAAGTTCATTGGCTATGCAAAGTCAAGCATAGTGCATATTCTGTCTTTTCTTGATGTATTCTACCTGCCTTTGGGATAAAAAGTGAGTTTAAAATTTTGGTGTGATTAATTATGTACCATTTGTATGTTCAATATTCTTCATGTTAAGCTAGGTCAGAAACATCCTTTCATTTTTCTCCTTTATGAACATTACTTTGTTAACCATGTTGGAAGTATCCCAAATAATGCATTCATTAGAGGTACACTTATTGTCTGAAATGATAATTTCAAAATCCATTTCCCTGGGTTCTGGATTTATACTCACTGAGTTAAACACATTAAATTTTCAACATTCCACAGTTATTGGGAAGTGTTCATCTGAAAATATTGTGGCCAAAATCACGGTTGTTTTTATTTTGTAATATTTGCTTTCATTTTGTTGCATTCACTAGCCACACTATTCACAACTGGTTTCAACCTGCAAGATGCGAAGTGCCATTAACCACCACTGACTTCATTGAGTGTTGAGGGCACTCATCACTTCACAAGAATGCTCAGCATCCTCCCAGACTGAACACAATAATATAAAGCACGTGTCTACAGAACAACAAAAGTAATGCCAGTAAATGTTCTGGCTATAGCATGACTCTGTGTTTTTCCTTTATAAAGGCCATTTCTCTCTACACTTTAAAACAGTAAATATAGTTTTTGCTACATGAAGTAAGCAGTCACCCTAAATCTCTACCTCAAAGCAGTACAGCCAATTACAAAATAAAAGTCCCCATTGCTATTTGCCTAGTGTCAATAGAAAGAATAAGTAGTGAATCAAATTCATCCTGGATATAACACCAGGGTAAAGATCCTTCTGGAATAAATTCGGCCTAATGAGTGCACAGAACTGACTTATTCTGGTCAGGGCCGGCTCCAGGCACCAGGCACCCAAGCTGGTGCTTGGGGCGGCACCTGGAGGGGGGCGGCGGCGCGGCGCTCTGGCCGCCGGGGGGGGAGAGCCGAGCCCCAGCCGGGGCTCGCCGCCCTCCCCCCAGGGCTCCGGCCGCCCTCCCCCCCGGCGCTC
>NW_020664389.1:7286993-7302109 GCF_002925995.2 Terrapene triunguis
GGGGGGGCGGCCGGAGGCTTTTTCGCCTGGGGCGGCGAAAAAGCCAGAGCCGGCCCTGATTCTGGTATGCATTTAGAGTGTGATCCTGCAATGTGTTGAACACTTCCAGGCGGTGCTGAGCACCCTCAACTCTCATTACAGGGATCAATTCAGCAAGATGGTTAAGTATGTGCCTATCATTAAGCATATATGTGAGTGGGGTCAATGTCAATGGGATCTGAGAGTAGAACTCAGCTCCTTTCAGAATCAGGCCTTTAATCAATGTATAACAGCTGCTCAAATACATCCAAACATTTTATTCTAGTATGATTATGTCTTGCTACTTTATGATAAGTAGATGTGCAGGCACTATGGTAATACAAATATTAAATAATAATAATTTTTATATCCTGATTTTCAAGCTGCCGAGCGCCCAGTCAAACTCAAAATGCAGCCTGCTGCATTTGTATTAAAAATTGTGAGCAAACTCCCCAGATGTCATATAAGCCATGTAGAACGTAACAATTTAAATAAATAAATAAAAACTCATTTTTTCTGTTGGCATAATTATATCGATTTAAATGGCGTTACTCTAGCAAAGACATTTGATTATAAGTGTTTTGGGAGAAAGTGAAACGCACAATTTCAGTGACATTAAATCACAACTCTTATTGTTAGCTTAGTCTCTTTTTGAGCTTGTATGGATTAAAAAGTATCTGCCACCTTATTTACAGCCAACCAAGAGCCATTTATTTTAATAGAGGCAAATTAATAAAATCCTATAAATCATTAACACGCAAGTACCTCCATTTCTAGAATTCCAAGAATCCAGGCTCACGTTATCATAGTAACTGTCACCGAGCTTTATCTAATTCACTAAGTAGCTGAATGTGTTAGACAATAAATATGATAAAGAGCTCTGGAGTGTGAGGATAGAGAAAGAGATCAAACATTTGGCCTTTTCACTTGCTAGCAAGAGAAGTTCTGTAGCTTCTGTAGGATCTGGGGCAAAATCAGTACTTGGTCCTGCTAGTGAAAGCAGGGGGCTGGACTCGATGACCTTTTGTGGTCCCTTCCAGTTCTATGATATAGGTATATCTCCATATATTTATATTATATTATTATTAGCTACTGCTGCCTTGCCTCTCAAACGTGGGCTTGTGTACCTACAAAAAACTTGTACTGCTTTAACTAAACCAGTACAGTGAAAGTAGAACAATCTTTCCTAGCAATGTAGTCCTTGTAGTTCTATCAGTATAAAGGTGCTTTATGCTAGTATCGCTTATTCCCCTGCCCATATGGGAATAAATTATACCGGTACAAAGGTGTCTTTACACTGATATAACTGTGTCCACACTATGGGTAGTACCAGTATCATTATTTTGACAGAAAAATCATACCCCTAAATGAAGTAGTTAAATTGGTTCTAAAACTGTGTGTAGTCTACAGCCATGTCATACCTGATAACACAGTCACAATGTTTTGATTTTGGAACAGGAATGAACCAAGCTGCTAGGGCCTGATCCAAAGTCCATTGAAATCAATGGGAGGGTTGAAGCTGTAGCATGTAATTCGAGCCGGCAGCTGAAACTTAATTAACAATCCTGTGGATGCATGAGCCAGAATAGGATATAGCTTGCTGGCTCTGCTGTAAACGTAGTCAAAAGTATTTTTGTTTGTAAGGTTAAATCAGCAAGCAGACACCACTCCGTACATCATACATGGAGCTTATTTGTTGGGTAAAATGGTGTCATTTTTGCGTTGTCAGTTCTCACAACAGAACCACATTGTAAGGGATTGTAACGATTAGCCTTCAGAGTAACAGTCCTCTGCTTATAGGAGAGTACACTTTCTGGCCCTTTTCTAAAGTACACATCTAAGGTTTAGATGGCATTTTACATGGGAAAATGAAATAAATCAGTTATTTTATGTATACATGGCATGGATTCTCTTTTTAAAATCACATGGAATGAAAAATCTGAGTCTATGAATTAGAAAATTATGGATTGCTTAAAAAGGGAAAATGTTGCAGAAAAAATAAAAACAAAAGTTTCCCTTTACAAGCAAGCTTTTAATTTTGTTCTCTTTAACAGCATGATTTATCTGTTAACTAGGCAGAATATTTAATATCAACCCAAACATCAATATAATCTTCATTTTCACTAATCACTGTTTACCCGATGCCTACCAGATCTTGATGGGGGTGGGAAATCTCACTACTGGTATAAGGTGCCTAAAAATAGGTTCCTAAATCATATTTTGATAATAAGTGGCCTGAGATTCAAAAGTGCTGAATTTTGGGAGTTGCTGTGTGCTCGTTAATTCTGGAATCCAGCCACTTGTGTAGATACCTAAAAATGGAGTTTATAGCTTAACTTTAGGCTCCCATTTTCTAAACTATTGACAGCAACATGCATCTGGAACTGTACATAGTGCCACCCATGTAAGAAGATACTTCTGAAAATACTGACTTCTTTATAGTTAACTGTTGGCCCCTGAGTAAAAGAAATGGATTCAATAAGATTAGTCATATGCGCATAGCAAACATGTTTAGAAGATCAACGTTTTCTGTTTTTTAGAATTTGTTTTGGTGCATGTTTCAAAATTACTAGGAAAAACTGAACAGATAAATAGCCGTAATGTTTGAAATAGGTTTTTGTTTTGTTTTTTGAATATCAACTGCTGATTGAGTATTTTTGTGCGCAAAGAATTATTATAATCTGCTACAATTGCATGACAATATTTGTTTTGTTGTCATTTTCAAATGGTTATTGTTCTGAATATCACATTCCTTGGATACATCATTAAGAAAATGCTATAATTTTTGGCATCATTTCCAACTTCTACAATCTTGAGATTCAAAATCTCTACCAGGCAAAATAAACAGAAACCCTTCTCTATGGAGGAGAAGTGCAACTTTTCTTAAGCATTAGAGAGACAAACATGCAACTTAGTGCTTATCAAGGCAGGCTAACCCAGCACAGGTCCAAAAAGTCAAGCTTCTGTTGTGTCTAACAACCACCTCTTCTTTTATTTGAAGAAAATAAATAGGTTTCTTGTCAAGCCATTGTAACAGAAGAGCAGGGGACATTGATATTGAAGAGGTCATTTTTTTCCTGTTATTGTCTAATTTGAAGGTGACATGTTGTAAATGTTGCAGTTTCATAAGTTGCATGAGAAATCACTTTGTCTTCTTCTTTCCAGATATTTTCCAAATGTGTCATCATCAGTCACATGTAAAGCATATAATCTTTTATCATCACTATGCACATTCTGACATTGTGGCGATTTAGTCTTAATACTATCAATATAACTCTGCAAATGAAAATCCTATATTGTTTTAGACACGCAGTGTCTTGTTTTTGTGCCTGATCATTTCACTATTTCCGTTTTCCGTCATCCAGTGCAGGTTGCTCCTGCACGTTGGTGCTTGTCAGGAAGCTGTTTCACAGAGAAATCATGAATCAGGATATTCATTTAATTAGAACCAACATTATATGGGTGTATGTTGCATTAAAAGCAAAAAGTGGCCCATATTTATACTGAAAATCCTGATGTTACAGGGTAACATGTGCCTAACTATATGCACTCTGAATAATCCTATTGAGTTCAGGACTACTGAAAATGAGTAAATTTAAACAAGTTTGTAAGTCTTTGTGGGATCTGGGCCTTCAAATTTTGCATGGACTGATTACGTACTTCAAGATTTGGCCCACTTGCTTTGTATGGACTGATGAGTGCAGTCCAGAAAGCATCTTTCCTTAAGTCCTACATGCAAAATAGAAGTACCGGTATATAGTGAAACACATTTCCCATTCATTTATCCAACTCACATTTTACCAGTGGGATCCAGAACTCTCATGTGTGATTGATTGAAATTGACAAAATTTGGAACTTACTCCTGTTAATGCTATCCTGACCTTTCCCAGCCCATTTCCAACACTTAAAAAAAGTATAGCAAACGTGTTGGACAAGTTCTGTTATGATAATCCCGCTACATTACTAAGAGATACTTTCAGCCTTTACGTGACATACAGCTGTTTCCTTATATTTGATTGTTATCACTCCTGGAAAAGAGAGGACATAGTTATTTTACCATCTCGTACCTTTACCATTACAAGAAAGCAAACCATAATTAAATAATGGCAAGTCAGTATTGGCTCTGCTATGTTTTTGTGCTATTCCTGATAAAGCACACTTCCTGCCTATATTACAACCATTGCTATAGAGAAGGATATTTTAAAAATGTGTATGTGAATTATCATAAAATAGGCGTTACCTAGATACTAAAGGTGACTTTTGACTAAAAACTATAAACTACTGTGCTTCAATACTAAAGAGAGCTTTTAATTGAAAAGTATAAGTGAACCTACAAAGCAGGGTTAACACTTACCGCTATAATTTTATACATGCACTTTGGCCGTCGCAATGGCTTTGATTCAACCGTGACTTACTATAAGATCATAAAAGGCACAGAATAATCTCATGTAAAAGGGAAGAGGAGTACAGTACAAATATGAGTGGCATAACAAATACCACAGATGAAATGGTAGCTTCCAAAGGAAAAATAACATGTGATGCCAGTATTTCTGAGAATATTACAAAGAAAAAAGTATAATCTGCAATCCATTTTTATACTCATAATTGTACTTAGAACTTTACAGCATGGATATCCAAAGGAGCCTAAGGGAGCTTAGTGCCCATCTCCTACTGGCAACTGGGTACCTCCCTCCTTTAAGCAGTTTGGAAAATTCCAGCCTACATCTTGAAAGCCTTTTAGGAGCCCTGACTAATGCTCACAGCACCTCTGTGAAATAGGTAAATAGCACTGCCCCAGATGGGAAAACTAAGTGGGATGAGACTTCTCAAAGCCACAGAGGGAGTTTCTCCTTTTCTTTCCTGTGCTGAGATCAGTAAACACCACTGATTTATTAAAAATTGGAAGTATGTTGCCAAGGAATACAGCGAGAGAACTGCACAATCAGGACATTTTTTTAGATAATAAAACATACAGAATCCCATATTAAGAGTAGGCCATGTATACTGTACAGGTTATATAATTACTGACTATGACATATAGTAATTGGGTCTGTGACTCAATTATCCAAAGGCATTGGCTCATTTAGAGCTATGTCGTTACTCATCAAGTTTGTGAGATAAGCTCTTTGTTGAAATAGATCCAAAGGATCTTCACTTGAATTTAGAGATACCACAGTCGTCCTGTCTGGAGGACAAAAAGAGATCATGGAATTATTTGCTAATTGTGAGCAAAATTTGTATTGATTCTTTTTGTCTCTCTGACTTATGTTAATAGTATCATACTTTAGGTCACTAACTGCTTTTCAGCACCATTTAATTGCCCAGGAATCACTTAAGAAGACAAAAATAGTGAGAGCCAAAGCCAAAAAGAAAAAGGAAAATGTGATGACACAGACATGGCTGCCTGCATGTTTGATGTTCTAAGGCTTAAAGCTTTCTTTGTATTCAAGGACTCTGAGAGGGGGAAGCAATTTATTCTAGATGACATTAACAACCTTAACTGGAGCCAAAAGATCCCTCACATGCACTGCACACACTTATTTCATTTAATGTGACTTATATCTGAAGGCAAAAATTGGCACATGGACTGGTAGTTTAACCAAGTGTCTCACTTTTGAGGCATAAATAATGGAAAGATTCCAAGGGCCAGCTTTTTTCATTTGTGTGTACCATGGAAAAATGCATCCACAATTGGTGTACCTAATTTATATGTTCAGTTACCATTATTGTATATGTAAAGCATGTATTTTTGTGCCTTAAAATGTCCAGGTAGAAGCACTCTCCTGTATGCATGATCATGATAGCAGCATGCAATATTTACTTAGGTAATTGCATGTAAATGGTTTTTAAAAATATGCCCCCAAAATAATGTAATTGATTAACCACTTTAAAACCTTTGTTCCAATAATGACCTGTTTTTTGTTGTTGGGCTTTATTAAACTTTTTATCTAATGGAAAACCCAAGAACTATTTCCTTCAACTATGTTTGGACGAAGGGAATCAAGTATTGTTTCTAGTCTGTGTCTTATTTGTAATGTGTAGGGTGTATTTACTGACTAAAGCTCCCTGCCTGGTGTTATGAAGGTGAATTCACTTTTGTAATTTGACTGGTGTTATAATAATGGTGTGCATCAGCAACCTCACACATCAATGTCAGTGCACTAATAAACAATAACTTCATAAATTTGAGTAAATTTAGTTGGCTAGAAGTATGGAAGAGAATAGAGAGAGATCCTGCTGGGTGATTGCAGCAGACTTTTTACACAGGATAAGCTATTCCCATATGCCCCAAAATAGGCATTAAAACCAATGTACCTCTTCTTTGACATCTGTTAGAACCGAAAGAGGCCATTTGAAATCCCCAAAACATACTCATAGTGACAAAGTGTGGTAAATGAAGCAAAATGGTTTTGGGGAATGAAAATGTGTAAACAAGACAATCAGATGTCATTAACTTTCCTCGATTTGTTGTGATATTTTTTCAAGGCTGACTGAAGTCAGCCTTTGTGCCTTTGTGCATTTACTATGTAGAATTTCCACCCTAAAGGACAGAGCAGTTAAAACCATTTCTGTTTGGAGCTGTTGCTTTCAAGTGCAAACAAGTCACATTGGACAGTGTGCCAAGGAGTTACGTTAGTTGTTCTTAAAATAAAACAAATATGTGACTTCCTTTACTATCGTTGCTAGTTATAACTGATAATTATCAGCCTGTTAGTGGGAATAATTTTATGACCATTTTCAGAAACATTTATAATTCCTTCCCTCCTCTAAATCTTGCAAAACTTGCTAACTGGTGATTGATGCCTCACACCAGTTTATTGTACATACTTCAGCAGCATGCCGCATGTTTTCCATTTGGAATGCTTAGCAATGATTTCTGTTACTGTTTTTGTTAATGGCAGTGTACATGTTAACAGCACCGGTCTTTCCATAGCTAAACATGCGTTAGACAAAATTCAGGCTTCAGCAAAAAGGAACAGAAGTAAAATTGTTGGGCCAGAATGAAACTATATTAATTTGCAGCAGTTGAAAATATCCAGATCTTCAGTACTTTTCACCTACTATTGTGCTCAGAACATCCTTTTTCATTTGAAAGAAAAGAACTGATGGCAAATAGCACATCTTCCCTGTATACCTTACAAGACATTGTGCATAGCTTGGGGGAAAATTGTGTATACATTGGAAGGCATGAAGGAAACTGCATATATTTAAAAGGGGTAGGAGATACTTACTAGTTTATCCCTACAATGTGTTGCACAGTGGGTCAGAAAAATCATGTGATCAGCAAGCAAGTCCTGACATATGCTGAACAAATGCGGTTTATGGTGAAGTTGAGAGCACCAGTCAGAATCGGGCCTTTGATACCTGATCAAATTGCCATTGAAGTCAATGAAAAGACTCTCGCTGACTTCAGCAGGAGTTGTATTGGGCTCCTAGTCTACAGGTTAGCACAAGCATTGTGACCTAGGCAGCGTTAAGGGGCTAAAACTCTCTATAATTATCTATAGGGATAAATTTATATGAAAATTCTATCCAATATCTTGTTTTCAGCAAACATATTCATGGCAGTCATTTCAAATATATTTACAATAATTCAACCGTGCTCCACTTAGTATTTTTCAATACTTAGTATACTTTTACAACAGTACGTTATTTAGTAAGTGGGCATTTGGACGACTTTCTCTATCAAGGTCCAGAACATGCCCTCATCCCATCTCCCATTGAGAGCTAATATGGCACTAACAGCAGAGGATGTGGAGAGGCAGAATCCGTAAGTATAGTTTTGAAATGTAGTTCTGCCTGCTATTTTGCATCAATGTCAGCAGGTTCTCAGCACTATCATCTGTTGGAGACTGCTGCCTTTGGTTTCTGTAGAAACATTCTGTGTAAACTGTTAATAGGCATGAGAACAGATACCGTTCTCCTATGACAGATGAGGAAAAAGTCTTGTATTTGAAATCCAGATTGTTTCACCATCAGCTAAATTTGTCCCAAATCCTCTGACTTGCATTTCAATTTTCTATTACCTGTCCTATGACCCAGGAGACACTAGGTGTGGACATAACATGTGAACCATTAAAGGAAGAAAATGGTGGTGGCGATTCCTTAGATTCAAATTACTCTTCTAAGCATTCTCAAATTTGAGTTGAGTTGCGGCCAGATGATTTCACTCTTAAATTAAGACCTTACTCTGCATGTAGTCCTACTGAAATCAATGGGATAGCTTGTGAGTAAGGAGCTACTCATTGTGAGGAAGAGTTGCAGATTCTGGCCCGTATTTTGTGTGTATGGATTATAATGGAGGGAGAGTCATCTAGCTGTCAGGGCTAAAAGCTCAGAGTGAGAATATCTGTATTTTCTTTCTAGCTCTGTCACTGACATGCTGTGTGACCTTGCACAAAGCATTTAACTTTTCAGTGGCTCAGTTTCCCCATCCAAAAAAGGCATAATAATAGTGACATAAGAATGGTCCTACTGGGTCAGACCAAAGGTCCATCTAGCCCAGTATCCTGTCTTCCGACAGTGGCCAGTGCCAGGTGCCCCAGAGGGAATGATCAGAACAGGTAATCATCAAGTGATCCATCCCCTGTCGCTCATTCCCAGCTTCTGGCAAAGAGAGGCTAGGGACACTGTTCCTGCCCATCCTGGCTAACAGCCATTGATGAACCTATCCTCTATGAATGTATCTAGTTCTTTTTTGAACCCTGTTATGGTCTTGGCTTTCACAACATCCTCTGGCAAGGAGTTCCACAGGTTGACTGTGCATTGTGTGAAGAAATACTTCCTTTTATTTGTTTAAAACCTGCTGCCTATTAATTTCATTTGGTGACCCCTAGTTCTTGTGTTATGAGAAGTAGTACACAACACTTCCTTATCTACTTTCTCTACACCAGTCATGATTTTATAGACCTCAATCGTATCTCCCCTTAGCCATCTCTTTTCCAAGCTGAAAAGTGCCAGTCTTATTAATCTCCCCTCATACAGAAGCCATTCCATACCCCTAATCATTTTTGTTGCCCTTTTCTGAACCTTTTCCAATTCCAATATATCTTCTTTGAGATGGGGAGACCACATCTGCACACAGTATTCAAGATGTGGGCATACCATGGATTTATATAGAACCCGGCTCTCATAGATCTTACCAGGCTTAAATAATATTTTAAGTATTTTTGTAACATTGGGGAAAAATCCACTATAGTGCATTAATACTATTTATAATTATTTATTAATTTTTACAAGTTATCTGAGTGAAGCTGATTCAGTCACGCTCACCAATCACCACCCAAAAATAATGCATCCTATTGATGGAATGAGAGTACTTGGAAGTATCAATTGTTTAAGGGTGGATATAACCAAAAGAAAGTAAAGACCAATAAGAAAACGCTTATCCTACCATGGATTTTTTCATATATATATATATAAGTCACATTGATTTTAGTGGGAACGCAACGAACAGACTAGTGGTGAGATAGAAACCTGAGGGATTAATGTGCTACAATTTAATTTCCCATTAAAATGAAACCGTCTTTGTCTTGGTAATAGGTAGACTGAAACTCTTAGGAATGCAACTTCTGTACTTAAATGACTACGAGAAGCCCAAGATCGTTGCCAAAGGGAAATGTGATGCAGAGCACACAGAAGTAAGAGAATGTGGAAACTGGGAGAGGGGGTAGATGAATTTAGGATCCAATGCTGGGAGGTACTAGAGGCAATGGGAATTGAAGGCAATTAGCAGGATAGACCCCTACATTTTCACCCTGTCTTTTGAGTATAAATGTAATAATTACATGTACATCTTGCCAAGTGTTTTAGGAGGCTACTACAGTAACTAATATATGTTGCCATATGCCATAGTTATAAAAAAAAATACAGGAAGAACAGAATAACATTGTCAACTGGAAAGTTCTTGTTTTCCTCATAGTAGATTCAGAGTGCTGTATGTACATAGACCTGTAGGATTACATTTACTCAAAGATAATTGTGGTGGGTTTTTTATTTTGGTTCTAAGGGCTTTGGGGTTTGTTTTAGTTACAAACAAATACGTTCAAAATTATAAAAAAATACATTAAAATATCTTTACTGTAGCTGAATCAAGGGCCTACATCTCTCATTAAAACTGAACCATGTTTCCATCACAGCTCACTGGGAAATCCTCCTAAAACCACTTCATTCAATGGGCAATGGGTTTTGGCATCTGCAGAGCTGTAGTTCCTTTGATGTACTATATTTCAGTTGCTTATGCCCTATCATTGCATGTGTTTAATATAGCATCCATGTGCTTAGCTTGCAACATTTCAGTTTATTTAAACAAAATTCTCCATGTGAAAAAATGACAGATGTCTACAGTCGGTAAAGCTCAGACTTCCGAGAGAAAAATGAGCTCTAGTAGCCTAGCCACCCTGTTATTATTAGAAGGGATTTTTCAAGACTTTTGAGACATTGAGACAGTCTTCCTGGTGAGCACACCCTTCTTATTCATAACAAGAAGAAGAGATTCAGAGCCTAAAGAGAGATTAATTTAAAGATTGCTCCCCCACTTACTATTTCAGTCTTGGAATTAGTTTTTATGGCGAACGGCATAGGTTTGTTTAAAAAAAAAAAAAGAGCTTGCGTGTGCGCAAGTGAGAGAGATTCCAAATCACTAAGCATTAAGTTAATCCAGTACTGAAGGTTAGTACAAGAGTCCACTATATACTGTTTTTGTAGTGAACCAGTCCAGGAGCTTTTTGGTGGCCTTCTGTGCACTGATGAAATTTGCCCTAATAGAATGTATATGTAAACTCAAACATGACAAATAAATATATTTTAAAGAAACAAAGAAGAATCCTCTTAAATGGGTGGCCCTAGTGGATGGTCTTTCAACCTCCCGACTGCCCTTCATTAAAAGGAACTGCTGCTCCCCAATTAAGGGGTAATGTTGTTGTCTAGAAAGCTGTTGAACCTGCTATGGATCTGATTCTGCATCGGCTGAAGTCAGAGGTAAAACTCACATTGATTTTTGTGTGTGTGTGGCAGGATCGAACCCCACTTTAATAGACATGGAATTGGGAGAAGGCACCGTTTTACTGAGAGAGGGATGGCTGCCAGCCCAGTCAGAGAATCAGGGCAGTGTCGATATGCTTGGTATTCTGGACCTGCACTTGGCACAGAAGGCACAAACTAACAGGAACAGGTGGTGGTGTGTAAATTTTCCACAGTTATACTAGTTATGGAGAGTCAGAAAGCTGTTAGAGGAGAAAATGGAGAGAAGTATCCTGAAAATGAGACACACAAAAGACCTAAGTGCCACTCAATTGCCTTAAGGCATCACCATTAAATGTAATTACCGTACTTACTAAGTACCAATCATAGCTATTAAGTATCATTGGGTTTAAATTAGTTCCCTGGGAGACATCCCGTTTAAGCAGATTTCCCAGTTAAGCGCAGGATACTGGTTTTAAAATCAATTCCTTCTCCTATTACCTGCTGTAGTGTAGTCTGTTCCATGATTGTTCAGGCCAGCGTTCAGCAGCGTGATTTAAATCAAGGTGATTTAAATCATGATTGTATCACCAATTGGAAACCCTCAATTTAAATAACTGATTTTAATCAACTTTTCCATTTGTACTTCAGTCGTTTTCTAAAGAAAGGTACATTCTCATTGGTTGATATAGCCATTAAAATTTAATGATTTACAACTAAATAGAGCCTTTACACTAGATTTGGTACATCTTTTGTGCTACGTAGGAGGGTACACTATAGCTATATATATTGATCTATGCAATTGTATAGGTTAATATTTTCAGATTCTTATCAACTGTACATTTTAGTAGGCTAGAAAATGGTGACTGATATATTACTTATCTACTAGATAATTAACTTTTTGCTCATGATTTATATCAAGTTGTATTAGTATGGCAACTGCAATTTAATTAAACACACAAAATAACACCTAAAATATCTTTATTAAACAAAACAACCTTAAATGTTTTGGATACCTAAACTCCAGTGTTTTTCCATGTGCTAGAGAGTAAGTTTCCATGATGGGTGGAGTCAGAAATATTCATAATTTGATAACTGAACCAATCAGCACTCAAGGAGAAGAAGCTATAACATTCGAAGCATGAGACCACCCAGATGGCCTTAGTGGATGATCCAGATGAGGTACATGATGGTGTATCCTGGAGTCAGAGGCCAGGTCCCACTGTCTGTGTTGACCTTACCAGTCTCTTGCACCCAGTAGCGTACCCCCTGATTCTCCCAGAGGTTCAAGCCCTTAATACAGTGCATGATTTTCTGTGCCATATTTACATAGCTTGACCTCCAAAATTAGATGTTTTTTTCCTGATTCTTTCTTTATATACAAAAGCAGCGTTTAGCACCAAAGTTTTTGATAGAAGCTCCGGGATTCAGTATATTTGTTTTATTTAAATGTTGTAAGAAGTTATCACAAGTTTAGGCCTTAACACATTGTGTGTTAAATTCAGATTTCTTTTTAAACAAGTTTATTTTTAAAAAGAAAAAATCATTATAATTTCAATAACAAAATAAAAAAATCTTTTTTTAATGAATTTTTATCCACCCTGGCTTGCAATCTGCATTAGTGTGGGAGATAAAGCCACTATAATCAACTAATGAAAAATTACAGTGCTTGGTCTTAGTTTGTATCCAGCAGCAGCCTAAATAAAGAACTGATACAGCAAAGTTCTTCCCACTTCTTTTATAACCTATGAGAACACTGGATTCGTGATGTGTACAGAAGTTCTACACTGCTAAGAGTAGAGTTCAAGATTCCAGGTTTTCCCTACAACAGTTTTCAACAGTACAAACACCTAAAGAAGTACTGGAGAATATAAGAAATACTCCCGACTGTATTTTAGTTGTTTGTAATGATACCAACTGTTTAAAGGGAAACATGGAATTATGAACTCAGGTTTGAAAGCATCAAATTATATAAATCAGCGATGGGACAGTTTGTATTTTAGAATCAGAGGCCATATCCTAAACTGCTGTAAATTGGCAGAGCTCTAACAACTTTATCGGAGCTACACCAGTTTGCACTAACGGATTTCCCTCCCCCCCCCCCCCCAATAGTTAAGGATGTAGAAGGTTTATTAGACCATGAAGATCATTTTCCAGGAAGGGTAAGGATGCTGGGCTTGATCCCATACCAATGAAGTCAATAGGAATCTTTCCATTGATTTCAATGGGCTTTGAGTTGAACCTGCAGTCATCTGATAGCAGACATGTGTATATATAGTAAATTAATACTACCCTTGACTTTATGCAGGAGTCTTAAGAAGAAGTGTTTTCACTCTTCTGAATTTAGATACATTTTTTACAAAAATCTTTGTAATTCACCTTTAAATAACAAGTAAAAGATCAGGAAAACGCACTGTTTTCCACTGGTCTCCTGTCCCTCGCTTCCTTAATTGTACGCTGTTTTCCATATAATCAATGTCGCAATCTTCCTTTGCCCTCTGTCTTTCTGTATGCAGAATCGCACTGCAATTATGGTTGTTGTTTTTTTTACCTTAGTTCAGAGAAATCGTTCTTATAAAAAGCCCAATAGTTTTGCTAAGCCGGCTGATGCTGTCTCAGGTTCATGCCTTCCTGCTTTAGTACCAGACTGTAAAATAACTCTCAGTGATGATAGCAGCAACAGTCTTTTTGATAAACTCAGTTGGCATGAGGGAGTGAGACAAAGTCTGAAGGGTCTTGTTTGCCAGAATTCCAATATGTGCTCATTACAGTTCTAGATTTAATTTTCTTTCACAGATATGCAATGTACAGTTTAAGCGAGGACTCTCAAGGGAATATTCTACTTCTAAGGTGCTTATCTTCAGTGGAACTGATTTCTTAGGCTGATTTATTTTATTTTAATTTTTTTGCAATGAAACTGAAACTAAAATAGTGTTGCTTTTATGCTTTACTGGCATGGCAGCAAAGTTTCTGATTCAGGAATATATTAAGCATTATCCTAGCCAATAGGTGTATTATCTTCTTAAATGTAATGTAGAGGTTGACTCTTGTTAAGGTTATGAGAAGTTAACTGCTTTTGAATTGTCATTATAATTTTTGGATGATTCAGCCTGTATTTGTGCCAGCTTCTGATGGATTAATCACAGAGAGAGGCTCCAGGTGGAAACTACACTGGTAATAATGTTAGGATGGTGGAAAGCAGGAGCTGAGCTAACAAAGTGGGCAACACTGGCTGGAAAGGTGTCCTGGAGAGGGAGACTAGCATATGTGCTAACAAAACTGTGCAATCTCTCCTTAAAATGAGTTACTATACTTGAGAACAAAAGAGTAGCAAATATTGCACCTATCTTTAATCTATGTGCTTGGGGCAATCCTGGGAATTATAGACTAGTAAACCTTGTTCCAGTACCAGGAAAATTAGTTGAAAAGATAACTACCTACAAGATTATGTACCACCTAAAAAAGCATGGGTCCAGGGACAAATCATCATGGCTTCTTTTTAGGAAAATGCTGCCTCTAATCTATTAGAATTCTTTGTACGTGTAAATGAAATTAACATTTAAATGGATTTGCAATAAGTCTTTTGCAAAGCTCCTTGCAAAAGGCTTGAAAGAAAACAAAGGAGTTCTAGTTGAGACGTAAAGTTCTGTCATGGGTTAAAAACTGGCTGAGACATTGTGACAGAGAAGTCCATGGATGGTACACTACTCTGAGTGTCAGCAATTCTTGTCAGGCCTGACATACTCTTGTCAGGCCTGACACACACTCTTATCAGAATCTGTATCTAAAAGGTGTCATGTACGGTGTAATATACAAACTGGTAACTCGCTGGTCCTGAAAATCATTGTGTGTCATATGTAAAGAGTGTATACAAAGACTTATAAATATGTGCTAGAATTATGTTCTTAAAATGTGTTTGGTAGGCAATGCATAAACTTAGTTGCCTTAGACAAAGCAATGTGTATTTGCATGTCTGACCAGCCTGGTCATCAGGCAGTGACAATGAAGGTACTTTTATATATAAGATAAACAAAGACCCCCGAGCCCCCGGCCTGGCACCGCGCCCCCGGCCCGGCACCGCGCCGCACCGCCGGCCCGGCCCCCGAGCCCCCGGCCCGGCACCGCACCGCCGGCCC
>NW_020664389.1:7302509-7336290 GCF_002925995.2 Terrapene triunguis
GCACCGCCGACCGCCGGCCCGGCCCCCGGCCCAGCACCGCCGGCCCCACATGTCCCAATTTTCCCGGACATGTCCGGCTTTTTGGGATTTCCCCCCGGACGGGGATTTGGAGCCCAAAAAGCCGGACATGTCCGGGAAAATCCGGACGTATGGTAACCCTAAATGAACTTAACTTCTGTGAGTGCTTAGTAAGGAGGCTGGACATCGCAGGGAGATGTCTCTGGGGAACTCGGGAGTTGGGGTTTACTGTTTGTTTACCTGCAAGGCAAGGTTTGGGCTGGCTTCTGAAGAGTTTGCTGGCAAGACAGACAAGCTGGGGTGTCAGTGAGTTGCTGCACAGCTTAGTAGTAGCAAAACTCTCACTTGCTGAAGCTGAGAGGGGTAACACTGTAACACACAATTCTGAGAAACCCAGCAGCGTGTCACAGATACAAAACTAAAAATAGGAATAAATGGTCATTTTTTTCCTGTGGTGAAGGGTTAACAATAGAGTATCTGGAAGTTCCAGGCTAGGACTGGCAGTGGTAAGCATTTTTATTGATGCTCTCGAAAACTGGGTGAATGATGATGTGGAAAGAATTACATATGACACAAAATTATTTATATTATTCAAAACTAGAGAAGACTATGAGGAACTCCAGTGAGACCTAAATAAATTAGGTTAATGTTAGAACAAAGACAGGTGGTCTTGGAATTGCCTTAGAATATGCCCCGGTCTTTCATGTTGCAATCCTTTCCCTCAATGTGTGAGCTTGTGCTCATGCACAAAATGAGTTCTCAACAATTAATTGGGAATGAAGTGAGAGATGTTTGGCAATGCCAGAATGCTTGCCATTTGTCTCTGTGCAATAATATTTGTGATGTGCACACAGCAAGAACATACCTGAGACCCTGTGAATAAACTAAAGTCTCAGCAACAGCACAGAATGCTTAAAAAAACAAAGCATTGTGGTGTAAATCTTCCTGTAACACAATCAAAAATGCTGGTGGGATGACATCTGTCTTTGATCACAGGCAATATGGTTTCTGTGGACAAAAAGGCAACAACTGGTCACCCTACCAGTGTTCTCTTGTTCATCTGTATGGTTTCTGCTGTGTAATATATGCCTTAACCCACATCAAATATTTCACAAACCACCACTAAGTCTGCCAGGATTCCCATCTGTAAGGGTGGGGTGGTATGACAGTTATGCTACCAATGTTTCCTAATATCCTGCCAGTTCTTCCCTTCCTTGCTACCTGCTCAGATCATTCTGTTTCTCCACCAGTCTGCTCCCCTGACTTCTAAAACACATGGCCTGAATGGACAACTGAATTCCACTTCAGGGAATGTTCCCTGCACTAACTGGTTCTTGGTTCCCTCCTCTGGCCATCAGTCTCAGAGCAAGGGGGGGTAGTGGTTAGACTCTCAGAAAGGAAGGGGCTAGCTGTTTGTGTGCGTGCAACTCTCCCACATCACCACCCGGACCAGAGGGGGAATGATGGAAATGGACAGCTTATGAGAGGAAAGAAAGTAAAGCAAGGGCAGAAAAATCCATATCTTCCTCCAGTACTGTAGATATCCTCCTCAAGTTTCTGGAACTTGGCAGATTGCTATAAAAGATATGTCCCTGCCCACAGTTACTGTACAGTGGTGTCTGGGATTTCACAATCATTTTGAAGCTAGGGGAAAACTTTGACATCTCAAATTCCAGAGTAGGGTAACTGCAGATAAATGATTAATTGTCAATAGTGATATTGCTCTTCCATAGACATTTCAACATTTTAATTATTCAGTAGCATGCTTACTCCTCTCATTTGTTTCTAGTCCCTGTTTTGCCCCATTTGGGGTGCACTGTATTCTCTTCTTTTTTCATAAGAATCTGAATGCAAAGTCAGGAATTTAGGATTATTTAACTTTACATAAGCAATAGACTCTCATTTCACACCTGGTCTTTCTCAGTAGTGAGTCACAAATGCTAGCTAAAAATAAAACAGGCCTGATTCTTTTCTCTTACACCATTTTTACACTGGGATGACTCCATTGACTTCAGTGGAGTTACTACTGTTTTACACTGCTGTGAGAGGAAAATTAGGCCCTATATGAGTAAATTATTCTCAGGTTCCTCTACCATGTTTTCTTGTAATATATAGTGTATAGCACTTCTATCTCCATAATTTGTGCTAGCTCTATGAATGATGGGAATCAACATGCACATGAATATATATTTTAATATAGCTGGTAGCTGGAGTTTAGCCAAAAAATATTGTTCACAATTGCAAAGTGTATAAATAAATTGTTAAAGCCAATATGGCCAACTCATAATTCCAAATGGCTCTGCCTGCGTGAAAAGATGTGCTATGCATACAGTGTCAGTTAAGCAATTTTCATTTCATTGGCAGCAATGCATTAAATACACTAACATTTGTCAGAAGGGCATAACAGACACCTTAGATTTTAAAAAAAAATGCTTTGTAGGATAACAGATGTCCTATCATCTGGCCTCTGACTTCAAAGGAAAGCATTTTCCTGGGAGGAAAAAATATAATAATCAATTGTATTGTCATATTTTCCTAGCATGAAAATTGTTAATTCAACTGCTTAATATAAACTACCTGTTTAACTGGTCATGTTTGTAAAATAATTCAAAGGGTGGCAAGATCTTCATCACCTTTGGCAGGAAACACTGATTCTAATTAACTTTGTTTAAAATTAAAAGCAGCAGAAGAAGACGTGCTTAACCACTTGTCTGAAGTACATTAGTGGGTCTGGAGCTGGGAATGGAACAGAATCCATAAAAGAACCTCTTTTTCTAAGTGAATGCGTCTCATGGTGAAGCTCAGAATGATTTTATATGATAGAAAAAGCTATTCATTTCCAGCAGAGAGTTTAATTAAACAGGTCAGAACAGGTAGTTTGCAGATCTAAATGCTGATGTAAAGCACAGCAGAGATTATTTTTATTTCAGTGCTTTGGCAGGTGAACAGCCCCATACTGTTCCCCACCCAAACACACACGCACACAGTCACACAATTTTACCCTTTCAGTGTTATTCTTATTTATAAGATCTCCTTCAAGGGTACTGGGGATGATATGAAATTTGGAGGCTTATATTGTAATTAGAGACAGGACATGATTCTCACACTATAATCCTTACATCCACTTTGAAGCTCTTTTAACATTGCTCCGGAGCCTTAGTGTAAATAAGAATAAGGCCCAAAATGTCAAATTCATTCTCACAATTTACCTACCTTTAATACTGATATATATGACAGAGACAGGGTCCTGGTTTCTAAATACACCTCTACCCCAATATAACGCTGTCCTCGGGAGCCAAAAAATCTTACCGCGTTATAGGTGAAACCGCGTTATATCGAACTTGCTTTGATCCGCCAGAGTGCGCAGCCCCGCCCTTCCGGAGCTTTGCTTTAAAGCGTTATATCCGAATTTGTGTTATATCAGGTCGCGTTATATCGGGGTAGGGGTGTATTTAATTGTAAAAATCCATTACTCCGTTACTCAGATTTCTTTTTTCTTCAAAATATTCATCGCTTATATACGACCTAGGTTCTCTGCTTCTGGAAAGCCACCTGCAGGAGTATACAATGAATAAACAATATTCACAGAGCCATACTCTCTGATAGTGTTGCCCAAACTAGGAAGTAGAAATAAATACTAAATTAGTTTCAAGCGCCATTGGAAACAGGGGGGAAATTACATTTGCAAAATGAAAAAGGGCAAAAAATGGTAGTAAAAGATATTTTATTTAAAATAGTTAAAGGAAAGATGCTGTGGTTAGCTACTTGAAAATATTCCATTAAAAAGATAAGTAATGATACTTAACCCTCAGATAACGCTCTATGGTAAAGATCTTGCAAACATTTATGTGCGTGCTTAACTTTAAACATGAGCGTAGCCGCTTCATCAAACTTAAATGTTTGTAGGATCAGGCCCCTATGTTTTCATACATTAACCTATTAAGTTAGATAATAAATATATGTCACTACCATTGAGCAGAGAGGGAATCAATGTATTTATTATTATGTTTCTTAACCCACACAGCTAACTTTTGAAATCTGTAAAAGGAGACCTTTTGGGGGGGGGGGAACATTTGATTTCACTGAAATATATAGGATTAGGTGATTTCCCTGGGGAGGGATGGGAGGAATGTTAAATATTTTTCTAGTTATTGTCTAGAATGAACCTTTACTCAATGCTCTGTATAAAGTGACATGGAGGAGGTGATAGTTGCACTGCCCTAGGAAGAGCTCTTTGCATGTTGGTAACTTAATACAGCCTTTTATGGATACAGATTACTTCCTCTCTTGTGCTCACTCAGTTATGCTGGCCACTGCATTGGGGAACAGAACTAAGGTTGTGTCCAATCCCCAACCTCTCTTTGATCCTTTCCACCTAACTGTTTGAGGGGAGTACTAGGTGAGCAGCTGCAATGTGGGGGTTGCCAACATGGCTACACAGGGAGGAGGAAAGTCTTATTTATTTATTTATGTATTTATTTATTTTTGCTTAAATTGGGGTTTCAGAATTGGCTGAAATAATGTGATAGCATTTTCCAGGCTTGATGTTTAATTTTTAATTTTAGAATTCAAATGTATGTGTGTATGTGTTGGGAAAGTGTTTTGGGGTTCTATGGAAAAGGTGATGATTTTATGTAATAACTGAAATGTGATCAAATTAACAAACCTCATTGGCTGAATATGCTCTGGATGTTTTGTGTTGTGTTATAGCTTCATTAAGAGTCAACACTAATTTTTACACAATCGTATTCGTACCTAAGACTGTAGGAACTGGCTTTCATGGCAACAAAAATGCAGGCAGCTCCTTTGTTGTGGTGTTCATTTAAATGTCTATTTGAAGTCCTCTATATGCAAGCTAGGATAGGGGCAGGATTGGAAATTTGAGCTACTGACCTTTCGATTAGACAATAGCACAAGACTATCAGAAAAGCACCTAAGTAAGATTGCAGCTAATATATTTCAATTCAAGGAGGGAAATTGAAGTACGTACTTTGGGAAGTTAACTTTAAAAGCACTTTGTACAACTAGCTAATTGTTCAATATTTTTGAAGTATTGGACAACATGATGGACAAAATTAGTTGAACAGTATTGGATAAATATAAAATTATGTGAAATTTGAAAGGTTTTGTGAAACAATCCTATTTTGTAATGATATATTCATTAGTCTAAAATACTGGACAAATGATATATTCATTAGTCTAAAATACTGGACAAATATCAGAAATTAACAATTGGCAGTTTGTGAAGTGTTTGGACAGCTTCTGTGGTAATATTTTGTTTAGAGTTTAGAAACTGATTGACAAAGTCGCATGGATTTGTTTCTGGTGCTTGATTACTTTTGACACTTTTATATCTTCCCCCACCTACATTATTTTAGTATTGCTGAGCCAATTAGCACATATATGGAATTTATACTATTTTTCCCAATGTACTTAATCTTTCATTTAGAATACTACAAGGTAATCTGCACTTGCAATGTGCAGTCTCCCAATTTGAATAAGTCCTTATAGCATTTCTCAGTCCTCTTTATCCTTTACAGATGTAGAGAGTTTTGTGTCATTTGCAGATTTTCTTTATTTGTACTGCATATGATCCCTGGGGTACTCCACTCTTAATTTCTGTCCCCTCAGAGAAGCAGCCATTAATTACAACTCTTTGTTTTTTACCACTTAGGTACTTTTTAATCCACAACAGGATTTTATTTCTTACCTTGTGGTTATTTCTTTTTCTTAATAGTCTTTTGTCAGGAATCTTGCCAAAGGTTTTGAGAAACCAAGCAAATTATATTTACCGGATCTCCCATTTATCCTGTATTTCATTAACCCTTTCCAAGAATTCTAGTAGGTTAAAGAGTTAAGATTTCCCATTCAGGGAGATTTGACCTTATCAGTTTATACTTATTCAAATGCTGTACTAGTCTGTCCTGAATTATTTTCTCAGTCAGCTTCTCTCGAACCAAACTGAGGCACAGGGAATTGTTATTCCAAGGGTCACCTTTTGCTTCTTTTTTAAAGGTAAGCATCACGTTGATGACTTTGTTCAGAATATATAATTCTCTTTAACAGTACCTCAGCTACTTTTGATTGAGTTCCCTTCCATGGCCTTGGTGATTTTACTGCTCTTACAGTTCTCAAGTTTCTCCTTAATTTTTCCATAAGCAACTTTTTTCTAATGGTACATCATGCTTTTTTCTTAAGAATGCCTACAGGATAGACGTATCCCCATTACCTTCTATAGTGAAGGTAATGCAAAAAGTGCACTTCCCTTCTCAGCAATCATGCCATCCTCTCTGATAGTCCCCTTTACATTTTCTTGGACTGCAAAACCAACACATTCATTTTTTGCCTTCTCAATTCCATTATAATTTTACACATTCTTATTAATCACCTAGGAGCTGCACTGTGTGGTTACAAGGAGGGAGTGCATGGAAGAAGCTGGCTAAGGAGCTAACTGGGACAGTGTAGAAATTAGCACTACACTATTAGAGAACATAGGGCAACTAAAGTAGACCAATGGGAGATGACATTTTTGTTAGGTTAGGTTTTTATTTGAAAGACTTGGGTCAATAAGAAGTTATAGGTCTGGCCCCTATAGTAGACAGGGGTGTGTAAAAACTCAAGTAGAGTCAGGCAAGCTAAATCAATTAAACAGATTGGCTAGATTGTCGGGCTCAATGGGTAGCGATCAATGGCTCAATGTCTAGTTGGCAGCCGGTATCAAGCGGAGTGCCCCAGGGGTCAGTCCTGGGGCCGGTTTTGTTCAATATCTTTATTAATGATCTGGATGATGGGATGAATTGCACCCTCAGCAAGTTTGCAGATGACACTAACATTGGGGGGAGAGGTAGATACACTGGAGGGTAGTGATAGGGTCCAGAGTGACCTAGACAAATTGGAGGATTGGGCCAAACGATATCTGATGAGGTTCAACAAGGACAAGTGCAGAGTCCTCCACTTAGGAAGGAAGAATCTCATGCACCTCTACAGGCTGGGGACCAACTGGCTAAGCAGCAGTTCTGCAGACAAAGATCTGGGGATTACAGTGGATGAGAAGCTGGATATGAGTCAGCAGTGTGCCCTTGTTGCCAAGAAGGCCAACAGCATATTGGGCTGTATTAGTGGGAACATTGCCAGCAGATCCAGCGAAGTGATTATTCCCCTCTATTCGGCACTGGTGAGGCCAAACCTGGAGTATTGTGTCCAGTTTTGGCCCCCACTACAGAAGGGATGTGGACAAATTGGAGAGAGTCCAGCGGAGGGCAACGAAAATGATTAGCGGGCTGGGGCACATGACTTACGAGGAGAGGCTGGGGGAACTGGGGTTATTTAGTCTGCAGAAGAAAAGAGTGAGGGGGGATTTGATAGCAGCCTTCAACTACCTGAAGTGGGTTTCCAAAGAGGATGGAACTAGGCTGTTCTCAGTGGTGGCAGATGACAGAACAAGGAGCAATGGTCTCAAGTTGCAGTGGGGGAGGTCTAGGTTGGATATTAGGAAACACTATTTCACTAGGAGGGCGGTGAAGCACTGGAATGTGTTACCTAGGGAGGTGGTAGAATCTCCATCCTTACAGGTTTTTAAGGCCCGGCTTGACAAAGCTCTGGCTGGGATGATGTAGTTGGTGTTGGTCCTGCTTTGAGCAGGAGATTGGACTAGATGACCTCCTGATGTCTCTTCCAACCTAATATTCTATGTTTCTATGATTCTATGAACCATCTCTGCCTGTCTCAGTTTCCTTGTGATACTTTTCATAAAGTGCTATTAAATACCTAGCTGAAAGCCACAACATGTAGACATTCAGAGGTGTCAGGCCACAGATTATCCTCTGCTGCTTGCGGCCATACTAAATGTGCTGTGATCTTGTCACAGATCACAAACTAAAAATAGTCAGTCTGGGTCAGTATTTGGATGAGAAAGCTCTAAGAAACACACACATACTCCTAGAAGTGGTTTTAGTGATTCTGCAACATTCTTCCCTCAGAGTCAGCAGTGAACCAATATGTGAGCATGGTGCTGCAGGTATTATATTGCTAGAGGAGCTATCTTTCAGATGAGACATAAAACTTTGCTTCTGGTCACTTATGGTTATTAAAATTCCCATGAAACCCCCTTATGTTAGACCTAATTTTGAAGCTAAGTTCCAACTCATGTATTTTCTTTCTGCCTATAGAAATTCCCTCTGCGATGTCAACTGGATATATTCCTCTTCATTTCTTGATCCAGACTGTCCTGAAGTATTGCTTTGTGTTGTTAGAGATATGGTGGGCCACTTCACAGTGAGCTACATTTCAGTAGAGAGTGAAGCGATGCTTTTCTTACTGACTTCACAAGGGTATGCAAGGTTTCATTAGGCAATGTTTGTAATGCACTTTGAAGTCAGTAAATATAAAGGAATTATAGAAATTCAGCATGCACGTATCATTATTAAAATATTATCATTTACCAAAAATCTAAGATGGAAATAATTGTGGCCAGAGATGATGCGTGGCTGCGGGGAGGGGTGTATACAGAGTTATGTGCCCTTCCAGATTTCTGCCAGTGTGGGAGTTGGGCTGAGCGCAGCAGAGCGGGACATGCCTGGGAAAGGCACCAGGTTCCCGGCCAATGGGAGCTGCGGGGCAGTGTGCGGAGCCATCTCCACCCCCCACAGGGGCCGCAGACACGTGCCAGCAGCCAGCTGTTTCTGGGAGCAGCATGGGGCCACAGCATGCAGGCAGCCTGCCTGAGCCCTGCTGCGCTGCTGGACTTTTAGCAGCCCGGAGATTGCAATCGACTGGCAGAGGCTCCAGGATCGACCAGTTGATCTCGATCAATGGGTTGGTGACCACTGAATTGTATATAATTATGACTCTATTCTTGTGAGGTCCCCCTTGGCCTGTGGCCCTGGGCTGCAGCCCCTAAAGCCCCTGCATTAAGCAAGCCCTGGTCAGATCCCCCTCAAAACCTTTTAAAAATTGTGCTCCCCACAGTTAAGTGTTACAGGTCATCTGACTGTGGCATCTCAGATGCCGCAGTGTAGTAACTATTATTAAACTGTTGTTAAATGTTGCCATTTTGTTAGACGCAACTGTCATTCTGGTGTTTTTGTTTGCTTAATCGGTGATACAAACAGTAGGTCTGTGGCTTACAAGTTATGCTGCACTCTTCACAAGGATGCCATTGTAACTTTGTTTGGGGCTTTCTCCTGGCTCTTCCCTCACTTTTCCTAACCCCATCAGGTACTATCTGTCCTGTTGTAGAATATTCTCTTAAACAACAACAAACAAACAAAAAACCCCTGACACCTTTAATTAAAAAAAATCATATTCTCTAATTTACTCCTTATATTAATTGATGCCACACTCTTTGAAATATCACTGTATTGTAACCTAAGTGTCATAATGGGGTAGTTAGCTGGAGAGTGTATATTTGGATACCAATTTTGTGTTTATTACACACCTTCCTTCTGTCTGAGAATAGCACTGTCTAATTATTCATTGTTTTCCAGATAGCCCTGGGTTCTTGCTGACACACGGAGTAGAGAATACACTCTCGTATTAGCCCTTTTAAGGTCCAATGTATGCCAGCCATGGGATGTGTAAGGAATCTGCAGGCACCATTAGCACTGCTTGAGTAGCTCTTGATAACACTCCCTATGAAGTCAATTAAAGACTTCAGGGGGTGGGCTGGACTGCTTTCTTTTGCCAATACACTAGTTAGGAGGTGGAGGATGGGGAGATTGGGAACAGATGACTTTAAGCATTTTCTGCAGACTGTTTCTCCCCTTTGTTTGGCATTCATTCTCTTTCTCTTTTAATTTTGAAATATTTTTAACCAATTTCCCACTTCCCAAGGCAACTGAAGGAAGCCACATGACTGTATTTCTCAACAAGGAACATCCAGATAGAAGGCAAAAGCTGCACAAATCAGTCTCATGTCCAGCACGGGAAACAGAAATGAAATCTTGGGCAGTAATTTCTCAGGACATAGTCCTACCACTTGCTGAGGGTCCTCAAATCTCAGTGAGTTGAGGACATTCACCATCTTGTAGGAAGTGCTCAGTACTCACAGGATTGACCCTTTGAGGGGTTTTGTAAATTTCTGTGACATAATAGAATTTTGATACTAATTTACTATAACTTATAAAATTTGTGTTTTGTTTATTTATAAAAGCTTCCAATGGCATTGCAATACTGCATGTTAGAGAAAACTACAATGGTGCAATGTTGATTTACACCAGCTGAAGATATGGTCTGAAATTTGTGTGTTTCAGGTACAGTGCAAACAATAGTTCATAGAATATCAGGGTTGGAAGGGACCTCAGGAGGTCATCTAGTCCAACCCCCTGCTCAAAGCTGGGCCAATCCCCAGACAGATTTTTGCCCCAGATCCCTAAATGGCCCCCTCAAGGATTGAACTCTTAACCCTGGGTTTAGCAAACCACTGAGCTATCCTTCCCCCCATTTGAATATACAGTATTCAGTAACCAGAGTTAGTAAAAATAAATTGCTAATATGGAATATGATGCAAATAAAACACTATAATTAACTAAGATTACAAGAATATTGTTTCACCTAGTTGTGTTTTTAGACTTGACACCTAAGGCCAAGTGCTGTTAACCACTAATGCGTCTCACCCGGCAATTATAAATTAATTAAATGTATCTGTTGTATAAGAAAGTAAAAATCACACTTTTATTTTTATAAGGAAAGGTTTATTTTTTCCCCCATCAGTTTCCTTTTTTTCTGCTATTTCTTTTTGTTTGGCTTTTACCCCATTATTCACATGATTTTCCCCATGGAACCCATATTAACTCATTATGGCTTTGTCACCTTCTAATGGCTGGACCATATTTAAAAGTTTTTCTGGTACTGCCTTTAATCTAACCAGTCTGGTCCTTTAGCTCAGTCAGTACAGGATTATGCTTTTTAGATTCAGAGGGCTTGAGTTCAATCCCTTCAGACATTTACAGTGATTTGAATTTCTGTGGGACTGTGATGCATAGGAAGATCTTCCCTGGCGAGGGGGATTGTGTAACCCATACTAACACAGTGTGGCTGTTTGTCCCTCTTTAGTGGCTTGACAATATGTTACACCACCCTGATTAGGATCTTCTGCAGCAATTATGGTCTTCTGAACCTGGCATCCCCAGACTTAAAGGTCTGAGTCTGTATTGCTCATGCTGACAGACTAACTCAGTGCAAAGGCAGTAGTACCCTCATAAACTGCAATACATGGTATTAGGAGGATACTAGGATATGATAGAGGTCTATACATTCATGAATGGTGTGGAGAAAATAAATTTTTAATATGAGTAAAACAGTATGTGTTAGCTGAAATTAAAAAAAAAATGTATCAGCCTGAGGCAGTCATCTGGCATGTAAAAGTATGGTTAAAATCTGGCAAAAATATCCTGTTTTCAGTTGTTTATAACAACACGTGTCTGCAAACCTTAATTAGCAGTGCTACAAGTCCTACTTATAACTTATCCTGTGAAATTCCTAATTGACACAGACACACTACACACTGGGAAGTGTTATTTCCCTCTTCACACAACACAAGTACCCAGAGTCACCCAATGAAATTAATAGGCAGCAGGTTTAAAACAAGCATAGGGAAGTATTTCTTCACACAGTCAGCCTGTGTAACTTCTTGCCAAGGGATATTGTGAAAGCCAAAAGTATAACTGAGTTCTAAAAAGAATTAGATAAATTCATGGAGAACAGGTCCATCAGTGGCTGTTAGCCAAGATGGTCAGGAATGCTCCAGGTGTCCCTAAACCTCCAATTGCCAGAAACTAGCACTGGACAACATGGGATGAATCACTTGATAACTGCCTGTTCTGTTCATTTCCTCTGAAGCACCTGACATTGGCCACTGTCAGAGGATTGAGCACTGGGCTAGATGGACCATTGGTCTGACCCAGTATGGCCATTCTTATGTGCTTAGGAGGACACCTTGTTAGTGGACTTGCACAGTATATGCAGCCCCTCATTCACATTCCTCCTCCCACAATTCATCTATCCCTCATATCCTGGTTTTGGCCCCTTTTACTCCAACCCCTACCTCCTCCGGCAGATTGATAAACCTTATTAGGCTCATAGGATGCCAGCAGTTGTGCATGTAGTGTGTCTGTGTCAATTAGGAATTTCACAGGATAAATTAAAAGTGGATCTGGTAGCACTGCTAATTATTAAGATTGCCAAACATGTCTTATTATAAGATCCTGTTTTCAGCTGTTTATAACTTTGCCAGATTTTAACTATTCTTTTACATTCCAGATGTCTTCCTCAGGCTGAGATCGAGAGAGATATAATTTCAGCCAAAACACATTGTTTTACCCATGTTAAAAAAATTCTGTCCACTTTGTTTGAAAAGCTCTAGTGCCCCAATGTTTTAGAGCAGGGACTTGAAATTTGGCCGAGGAAGGGGGGGTTGGATTCAGGGTTCCTTTTGTCATTCCCATGAAAATCTGTTCAAATTAGGCCAAGTTACAAGCCTTTGAAAAATCACAGTTCACAGATGCAAACTTGGTAGAGCTTCACAGCTAATCTCTCCAAAGACTCCATCATCACTTAACTTGCTTCAGCCTCTCATAGCTGCTAGAGCTAATTAGACTGTGCATGTACTCAGGGCTGATGTTAGACTAGCTGAGGCCCAGGGCAGAAATGAAAGAGTGAACCTCCACCCTGCTTCCCCTTAGCTGCTTACACATTGGATTTCTGCAATGTTTCGAAGCTGAAGACTGAGCCCCACCATGTGGGGCAAAAGCCTAGGCCTCATTGTGTGGGGCTAAAGGCAAAGCCTGAGCCCCGCCGTGCCAAGCCCCCTAAGGCATGAGGCCCTGGGCAGTTGCCCTTCTTGCTACCACTTAACGCTAGCCCTGCCTGGGCCATGCCCACAGACTGACTGAGTATGCTGCTCCAGTAATTGCTGTTTCCAGCTGCTCCAGGCCAGGGTGGGGGCAGAGCACTGATAGCAGAAAGCCTACATCTGCCATGCTCTCCATTATCCCCCCTGCTGGCACTCAGGCAGTGCGGAGGAGGAAATTGCCTGATTCAAATGCAGAAGGTACCAAAGCTGGATTGAGGGACAGGAAAAGAGTAGATTGGGACAAAGTGTCTTTTGAAATTGGGAGTGGAGGTGGGAGGAGACTAATTATGACTGGAAACTAGGGGGCAGATTGGGACTGGTTGGACAAAGAGACTGGGAGTTGGGGGGCAGAAACTGGAACTGGCTTGGCAAGGAAGCTGGGGCTGGGAGGATTAGAGTGGTTGGTCAAGGAGACTGGGACTGTTTGCTGGTGGGGAAAGGGGAGGGGGAGAATGGGAGTGGTCGGGTGGGGAGGCTGGGGCAAGGGGGAGGGAAAGCTGGTTGGACAAGCACACTGGGTCTGTGAGTCAGGGAAAAGATTGGGATTGGGAACCCAGTGAGGGAAACAGTGTGGAGGGGAGACTTCCAGCCACTTGGCTGGGTTGGGTAGAGTCTGAGATCAGAAGAGGTGCTGGAGAGACAGCAGGCTAGACTGGGACTGGCTGGACAAAGAGACTGGGACTGGACAGCAGTGGGGAGGAGAGAAAAATCTGTGGATAAATGTAAAGTAATGCACATTGGAAAAAATAACCCCAACTATACATACAATATGATGGGGGCTAATTTAGCTACAAGTCAGGAAAAAGATCTTGGAGTCATCGTGGATAGTTCTCTGAAGATGTCCGCGCAGTGTGCAGAGGTGGTCAAAAAAGCAAACAGGATGTTAGGGATCATTAAAAAGGGGATAGAGAATGAGACTGAGAATATATTATTGCCCTTATATAAATCGATGGTATGCCCACATCTCGAATACTGCGTACAGATGTGGTCTCCTCATCTAAAAAAAGATATACTGGCACTAGAAAAGGTTCAGAAAAGGGCAACTAAAATGATTAGGGGTTTGGAACGGGTCCCATATGAGGAGAGATTAAAGAGGCTAGGACTCTTCAGCTTGGAAAAGAGGAGACTAAGGGGGGGATATGATAGAGGTATATAAAATCATGAGTGATGTGGAGAAAGTGGATAAGGAAAAGTTATTTACTTATTCCCATAATACAAGAACTAGGGGTCACCAAATGAAATTAATAGGCAACAGGTTTAAAACAAATACAAGGAAGTTCTTCTTCACGCAGCGCACAGTCAACTTGTGGAACTCCTTACCTGAGGAGGTTGTGAAGGCTAGGACTATAACAGCGTTTAAAAGAGAACTGGATAAATTCATGGTGGTTAAGTCCATTAATGGCTATTAGCCGGGATGGGTAAGGAATGGTGTCCCTAGCCTCTGTTTGTCAGAGGATGGAGATGGATGGCAGGAGAGAGATCACTTGATCATTGCCTGTTGGTCCACTCCCTCTGGAGCACCTGGCATTGGCCACTGTCGGTCGACTGGATACTAGGCTAGATGGACCTTTGGTCTGACCCGGTATGGCCGTTCTTATGTTCTTATGACAAGGAACTGGGTGTAGGGAAAAAATGAGGGTTGGCTGAGCAAAAAGACGTGGGACAAGGAGTTGGGAAGCGGGTTTGCTGCGAAGACTGCAATTCATGAGGAGTCCAAGGAGGGAGACTAGGACTGGGATCCTGCTAGCAGGAAGGGAAGGGAATAGAAGATTGGATGAGGAGTTGGAAGGGGGAAATGGGACTGGTTGGGCAAGGAGACTGACACGGGGTGTGGAAGACACTGAGCAGTGGCAGAAGATGTGTGTGAGGGATTGCAGATCTTGAACCCAGGCAGCCCCAGGCAGTGCTTAGACCACAGCCACCACCCAGCCACTCACTGGAACCAGTGGAGCAGAGGATTAGCAGAGCTCTAGCTTGCCAAGGGCTCACAAAGCTCCTTATTGGGAGAGACATCTGGCCCCACCAGTTGGCTCAGATGCACTACGTAAGCCAGAAGGAGGCACAGGACGTTGTCTGAACCAATAGATGAATCCTCGACTGTCTGCCATTTCATCTACTTGCATGAGCCTTGCCTTCCCTCTTCTTCCTGGTTCCTCACTACCAGCTTGTTCATGCCCTACTTATCCCAGATTCTCCTTCACTTCTGCTTTCCTGTCCCTCTCTCCAGGACCCTGCTCCTATGTCCTATCCCTGGCTCTGACTCTGGCTTGACTCCGGCCTCTGATTCCAGCTCTGACCCTTGGTTCTGGTTTGCGACTGACCACTATGCTTGACCGCCCATCCCTCAGTCCTCACAGTGGAGGGCATTGGGACTTAGATAGCAAGCCCAGTGACTTCAACTATCTAGGGCAAGGAGACTAGAACTGAGAAGCCTGAGGCGTGGAGCCTGGGACTGGGTTGGCAAAAGGCATGGGACTGAGATGAGGAGTGAGAGATGGGGAACAGACAGGACTGGGACAGGGACAGATTAGAGAGGACAAGATAGAAGGGGTGACGTTTATGTGGAAATTAATTCTATTGGTTCCCAGCTAAAATTGTATTGATTTCATTTGTTTGTATATTGAGAAAAATAAGCAGATTTTTTTTTAAATATACCTTTAAGGCTTGGATGTACACAGGACCACAATGTTGCAAATAATGTAAAATCAGCACTTGTATGCACATGCTAAGCAGTGGATTATTTAGGCTATGAAGTGATGACCTGCCATGTATATCAGTTGATAATTGAGCCTATAATGTTTTCAACTGGTATTTTTAAGCTGTTTGTTGCTAGCTTTTCAATGGAGATGGGAAGTTTTAGTAAATATAATATGCAATTACTTTTCTTTCAAATGTATCATCTATCTTTTATTTTGTATTTATGGTATCTCATTTAACTTTGCTTATTCAATACATGGAAATACAACAAAGATAGTTTAACATTAATGCTTATAATGGAAGTTACTTATTTTCTCTCTGGGTTATTTATTTCCAGGCATCTCACACTGTGTTTGAGAGAAATGACATAACTTATCTGCTGGTGTGTGCAATAAAGATAAAATGAGAGATTATTTACTTGGCTGAAGTGATATGTTGTTTGTTTTCTTTTGAAAAGGCTGAGAACGTGAAATGTGAAAGATTATAGAAATGACCATGTAAATCTCTATGGGCACGTGTTTGTTAAGGATGTATCAACACAAATTTTAGAAACATCACCGGACTTGTACTAGAGAACAATTTGCAGGCCAACATATTGTGGTCTAGTGGAGTCAGTATCCTATATTTGTTTGATTTTTGAATACTTTATTCTTATTTGTATTACAGAAATATCCATTGGAGCCCTTGTGCTGAGCACTGCAGAAAGTACTGGGGCAGGGGTCGCAAGCTGGAGGATTCTCTGCGACTTGAAGTCTTTAAATCACGATCTGGAGACTTCAACAGCTGAGTTAAGGGAAAGTGGGTGGGTCAGCTTTTGTGGCCTGCATCATGCGGGAGGTCAGACTAGATGACCATAATGGTCCCTTCTGACCTTAAAGTCTATGAGTCTATGAGTCTATGACTATGATCTCTTTGAGCTAAGAATTATCTAAATAGACAAAATGTGAATGAAAAGAACTATTATCCCTATTTTCCAGAAGGGGAACTATGGACTGGAAGATTAGTTGATTTGTCCAATTTCCCCAAGGAAATCTGTGGCCAGGTTGGAAATTGAATGCTGTTTCTCTTGAGTCCCAGTCCAGTGCTTTCCCCCAAGAATATCATTCCTCACCAATACATCAGTAAATTTTGTTCTCGTTAAACAGAGGTTAAATAACCTTGAATTAACCCAACCACTTGTGCCGTTACTGTGCTTAGTACTTTTCAGGTTGTTTGTCTCTTTCTTCTGTCTACAAGACGACCGCTAGTCCTCCTCTAACACTCTATGGATGTGAAGACCCACAGACCTTCTTTGTGCAGTGATCTTGTACTTAAGCAGTTCCATATTCCTGGGTCTGCTATCACAACATGTTCAAGTTCAGTTTTTGTCTTTGGCATGCCAGTCAGGCAACTCCCTCAGCAATCAGTTTTGAAACCATACTCAGAGTGTCTTAAGTGTGAGTGGTGTGGGTTTGTGCACGCATATCTATATGTGTTTGTATATACAATAGAACCTCAGAATTACGAACTTCTCTGGGACGGAGGTTGTTCGTAACTCTGAAATGTTCGTAACTCTGAACAAAACATTTGTGGTTGTTCTTTCGAAAGCTTACAACTGAACATTGACTTAATACAGCTTTGAAACTTTACTTATTAGTAGTTTATGTTTAACACAGTACTGTACTGTATTGCTTTTGGGTGTTGGGTTTTTTTGTTGGTTTTTTTTTTTTTTTTGGTCTCTGCTGCTGCCTGATTGCATACTTCCAGTTCCAAATGAGGTGTGTGGTTGCCTGGACAGTTCATAACTCTGGGGTTGTACTGTAGTGTACACACATATAAACAATTTACAAAAATTGAGAGAGAGAGAGAAATCACAATATAAAGGATTTATACAGAAATAAATGTCCTTAGTTTAATACTACTGAAAACATCACTTGTCTGGGAGTAAACTAAAATTACAAGGGGCCTGAAAAGCTGTCATGGTAGAAAGCTCTTTGTCTGACTCTCAGCTTCAAAGATGTCTCTTTCTTTCCCCATCTCAGAATAGGTCTACGCTGCAGTTAGACACCTGTGGCTGGCCCATGCCAGCTGACTCAGGCTTGCAGAGCTCAGGCTGTGCGGCTGTTTAATTGCACTGTAAACTTCCAGGCTCAGGCTGCAATCCGAGCTCTGGGACCCTCCCATTTCACTGGGTCCTATAGACCAGGCTCCTGCCTAAGCCCAGAAGTCTACACTGCAATTAAACAGTGCCACAGCCTGAGCCAGAGTCAGCTGGCCTGGGCCTGCTGTGGGTTTTTAATTGCAGTGTAGACATATCCTTAGGGTCCAGGCTACATGTCCTAGAAAGCCATGTATGTGTCAGCATCTTTTCTGGAAAACTTGTTTAGGTGTGTAAATGCAAGTGTTAAGTCTCAGTTAGCATTACATCACCTTCCAGCCAATACTCACATGGCAAACACTGAGCACCAGAGTTACATTTTTCTTAGTCTGGAGCTTATGTAAGGAGCTGTGCAGCATTATCTTTAGCCCATAAATACTGGCTTTATCGTTATTATATTTTTTATATTTGCTGCTCCCAAACACTATGTCGGAGATAGGTCTGGACCTGTGACCTAGCCAGATGAATTTCCAAAAAAACAGAACAATTTATTCAGATTGGAATTATATAGACAAGTCTGATATTTTCATTTAAACCTATACATCATGCACCTAGAGGTAATAACTATCCCGATAATACAGATACACTCTGTTCAAACTTCTGTATACTGGGCCAGATCCCTGCTCCTGCCACTGGAACTTTCTGCTGCTCTAGCAGTGAAAAGCAATCAAAAAGATGACATGCTACCTAGCTGGGGAGTTCCCTAGAGAAGGAAAAATCCTGTGTGACATAGAGTTGGTGTAACCCTCATGGATTTGACCAAGGTAAGGGGGTATGGCTAGAACCCTGTTGTGCTGCAACTACCCTGGCTTTTGACCCAGCCCCTTGAAGGCTGTTCAGGCTAGACACAATTTTGAGCAGCCTCATGGATAATCTGGTTTGCCCTGAAGCCTGAATTGGGTCCCAGCTGACCCCAAGCTCAGTGTAGGGTGCTGTAAAGATAAGGGGCTGCTGTATAGTCTATATATATGGTGATTATAAATAGTATCAAAATTATAGTGATTTTTCTCCCCACATAAAGACTGAGACCACAAAATTCCTTTCCATTTGTAACGTTTAAATTAGAGGTGGAAACCAGGCTTCCAAAGCTGAAAGACCAGTGATGTGCCTAAAACTTGATATCCTGGTTTTGAAAGAATAAATAAAAGATTGGAGAGTATTATAACTTCATTATAAAGCCTACATTCTATCTTTAAACAATATAAAAGGCATATTGAATGCAATTTTTTCAATAGAAAATGCTGGAAACAAAATTTTATCAAGGACCGAAAGTACTAAAATCTTTTTAGTATCAGCTGCTGAAATGGTGGTGTATCTGTTCCACCAATTCCATGAATTGTATTGATATGTCCACTTTTTCTAATTGAAAAAACAACCGGGAATAGGCAATAACATAAACTTATTTTTAGAAAATGCATTTTTAATTACTGAGCTGCTTAATTATTGAGTACCACTGAAAATATCCCGTGAACCTTATCACTATGCAAATGTATTCAGTTTTGGAAACAATTAAATGATAATAAAGCATTCTTTTTTTCTTTTACAACATATTACCGTAATGAAGCTGTTACCTCTCAGTGTGCATTTTAATGAGTTTTAAGTAACATTTTAATGAGCTCGACATTACCATAAACCCAAGGATTAGACAAAATTGAATTTACAGGGGAAAGGGAAAGGTTCATTAAGAGTTAATTATATTGTTTAAGAAGGAATATAATTCATTTTATGATGTCCCATCAGCCAAAACCCCATCAGCAGATCTATATTTATTAATAGGTGTAATAATGTCATTATTATATTGATGTGAACACATGGATTTACTCACTATTATTCTGATTTTTTTAATAAAAGTATTTGATACTAGAAGCCCTAAGTCAACTTTATTCTTCTCCAGTTCATTCCTAAATAAGGTACAATGTACACCAGACTCTGTGTTATCAGGTTGTAATCCCACCTAGGATTTTTTGAAACATCAGGAACAATGAAAGTGAAGTTTAATGGATTTATCATTGTTACTGGGATCTGAAGACAGGCTATAAATAATGGCAATATATTTATTATGAAAGAGGCTAACAGAGACATCTGCCTGTTTTAAAATGGTATGATGGAGGGATCTATCTTGACTGGATAGTGCTCAGATGGTTAATTAAAAAAGAACATGAAATGTGTTTCAATATCTGAAATATAATATTATTTGTTGTTCTGAATGAGTGGAGAATTCTTTCTCATACTGGTAGTAAATATTGTAACCAGCAATAAAACAAATGCTTGGTTGATACCACAGACTGTTGGGTCAAGAGAAATATGAGACCCTTGTGTGTTGTATTTGTTTTAGTTATTTACTGTCTTGTACAGTAACTATAACAAAAAGCCAGCTAGACATGGAACAAAAGAGATCAAAACTAACTCACAAACAGCCATGCCTTTCATAAAAATGTGATTGACCTTAGACAGCCAACTAACTGGAATAATAATAATTAATAATTAATAATAATTAATAATTACTACTAATTAATAATAATAAAATGTTCTACCAAAAGCCTAACTGTGAATAAAGGAAAACACTATGTTGTAATCTACAACTTGCCAGATTCGAGCCTTTTCAGACTATGAAGCATGAATTGCTGAGTTTTAGGCTAAAATAACCCAGCAGATCTCAACTATCATGGTAGGATGAAAGGGAAGGGTGATCTCTTAAATAATAGAGGCCAAGACCATTGAGGGACTACAAAAGTTTATCTAATAATGTGAATGGAACACAGAACATGTAGTTAATGGGAGCATGTCGAGCATAGACAATAAGGTCTGTGTTTGGGAGGGAAGGTGGCAGTCTCTTGGTTAGCTATAGATGAAAAAAAGGCAATACTGGGTCACCTCTGATATTACATATATGCAAAACAAGTGAAGGCTCTAATGGGCCACAGTGGCTAGGAACCATACAGGAAAAGAACAGCACAACATTCCTGGTTGTTCTGACAACAGCATCACTCCTTTGGGTCAGTTCCAACCAGTTTATGCCGTGCTTAGGCACCGAGACAGCACAAAACACCTGCATACTGGTGCCACTACAATTCATAAAGCCTTCTATTCTCCCCTAACAGCCTTACATGCAGATTGAGCAGGAGAGGGAGTAAGACCAAACCCTCTAGCCTGTATTTGAAATCTGTCAAGGAGGAAGAAAAAGTGCTCAACCCCAACATCTGGAATCTCTCAGAGAGGAAGGTGTAGAATCACTGGTGTCCACCCCTGTGGAGAGTTTAATTCAGTTCACCTTAATTGAAACCATACAGTCAATCTAAAGAAGAAGAATTCCAGTTCTGTCTGGTCTCAGAGAAATCCCATCACAATTATCTTCTGTGTTAGTTACATGAACCATTGTACTTTCTCAATTTCCCATTCTAAATATAGAGAATACAACACATTCTGAAGTGCAGGTAAATACTGTGCTGGGATGAATGTACATTGTGTCAAATTGCATCGAATCTAATCTCTGCTTATTTGGTTGTTATACTGTGTTCATCACCATGGTATCTGAACATTTTATCTAGTCAATAAAACTCTCACTGGCTAATCTAATTGAAAAATGACAGTAGTTCCTTGGATGTATACAAATTCACCCTTTCATGGGGGGTCACTTGAATTGTTAATATGCTTTATGATCATTGTCATAAAATACTCATGGGCAGTTCATAAGATCTTCAGCTATGCCAGTCCCACACATGGGCATGTTGAGGAGTGGGAAGAACTGTAAAGGTGGCTTTATTCCACATTTATCTCTCTTAATTCTTGGCCTGACTGGGCCCTTTCTGGCCCCAACACAGTTTAGAGCAGTCAGAGAGCTGCACTGAAATTGTGTTTTGCTGCTTTGACATCCAAAGGGCTACTCCAGGAGCTGGGGATTGTGGGAGCCTAGTAGTATTTTGGCTAGACCCTCAAAATGCCTCCTGTGCTATGGGTTGGGATAGGGGAGCAATGCCACAGCACTGACTATTATGTTGCTTTGCCAGCAGAGGGATTCCCTTACATTAGGGCAGCCCGGTTCTCAACCCGCGCCCCAATTAGCACACAGCTACAGCCCAGCTATGTGCTAAACATTTCAAAATTTGTGCTCTTGTCTGTCAGGGGGTGGGGCTGGCAGAGGGGGAGAGCCATAAGGCAGCCTGCAGGAGAGCTCCTGCCAGCAGGGGGCTGGTAAGTGCTGCAGGAGGACAGGGGGCGGGAGAGTGGGTCTCTGGGCAGGTTGGGGGGACGGGACGGCGCAGTGGGGTGGGGGTACTGGGAAATAGGGTCATATGCAGCCCACAATGATAAACTGGTTGAGAACTACTGCATTAGGGGAATCCACACACATGTAATTGCATTGGCTTTGTTTTGCTGCGAGCTGCTGGAGGATTCAGAAGGGTGTGGGGAGACTGGTCCCTTTTGTTCTAATACCATTGTGCAAAATTTGTGGTACATGAACTATCACTTTAGTTAGAATATCTAAGGAGATGGGGGCAGGGGGGGGCGTTTCATGGCAATTCAAAATATTATGCCACAGCATTTGTATGAGCATCTAAAGAATCTGATCGAACCAAATACTAAAAGTCATTTTGATGTTTATGCACAGAGTGGTATTACTGGAAGGTGGAACTGGACACCCAGATTCTGGCTTCCCCCAGGATGCTGAGACTCCCCTTATAAATTGTTGCTTTAGGCTATTGTTGGCCTTTTCTCCTGCTGCTTTAGTTTTTCTTCCCTCTTGCTCTATGTACTGAATAATAATTAGGGCTATGTGAATTCCTACTTCTCCTTCTTTCCCCGTCTGAAAATAAATGGGAGAAAATTCTCGCCTCCCCTGGCACTCACTGTCACAAATGCAGTGTTAGATTTCTGAAATCATTTAAATTTGATCTTTAGGAAATCTGCATTCATAAAAAATGCTTGCATATGCATTTGCTTCTTCTTAAGTCATTTGCTTGGAAATTAATTTTGGAAAGTTTCATGCCTACTTTTCTAAACTTGCCAAATATTTCTTGCAGGTTATGCTTTTTTATGAAAAAGTTATTTTCAGTTTTGGGACAGTATGTGAAAGACAGTGTCTCAGCTAATGCTATTCAGTGGATCACATATTTGGTTCATTTCCTAGTTTGCAGTGATGAAATTATAACTGACATGATTCCCTAATAAATTCAACTGGATATTAGGTCTATGTTGTAGCACATCTTTTTTCCTGCAGCATGGTGTAGACCTGTAATCTAAATACAATATTAAATGTGGGTAGAGGATTATGGGCAGGTGAATTTCATCTATTGTCAGTAGTGATAAGGCATTAAGAAGATGAAAAATGATTCTTTGTTATCCCAGCTAACATTTTTCCTCACTTGTTAAAAGTGTGAAAGGGCCATGGTTTGCTAAATATCTGAAAACAGAAATAAAGGATACCGGGCCATCTCAGTCCAGCAGAACTCTTGGGTTGAATCCAGTCTGCTGCATATGGGGCTAGCGTTAGTATTGAACAGGTTGTGTGCTTCTCACACAAACATTAATTGGTTCCCTCTTCGAGATCCAATTAAAAATGCCCTTCTTGTTTTAAATTTGCTCCATGGACTTGCTTGGAGGCATTGGGTAACATTTTCAAACCCCCCTAATGAATTTGGAACCTAAGTCTCATTGACTTTCAATGAGATTTAGGCTCCTAAAAGCCTATGAGACTCTTGAACGTGGCACTTCAGAGCCTAAGTCACTTAGTCATTTTTTAAAATTTTACCCATTGGCTCTATTTTTCCTTTTCTCCTTCCTTCTTCACCTCTCACTGTCCTCCCCACTGTGTGTCTCCCCATGAAATCTTAACATTGCTAGTGTGTGAGTCTCCTTCTCTGCAGCTTCTGCCATTTGGACCAAAGTTCAAGTATTGTTGAGAAATTAAGAGACAGAGGCAAGGAACAGAAGCTATGTCTTAAGGTAAAATTGAAGTGAGGTAGACAGTTGTTGACATGGGGAAATACTGAAAAACTAGTCCAAATAATAGGAGCTGGAGAGAAGGAGTTCTTAATTTGATGATATAGAAATATATTCATGGTCTGTTTACTTCATACTTGAATTATTTTACTTTACAAAATATCTCAATAGTACCAGGAGTACAAAATGAAAGCTACAATAGAAAGAACTTCTTAAATATGCCTATGGCTTCTACTGCTGATCACCACGACTAACCTTTGGAAGGAAATGTAATTAAAATTGACATTCCACAAAGCTTTGAAGATTCTCATAGGTGGTGTACTAAATATTTCGGCAGTACTGAAACTTGTTGTCCCTTATTTGTGCTGCAAAACAGGAACGACTGTATTTCTCACATTCACTTCATGCAGGTGACATCCTTTGAAGATACAGCACTTTTTTAGTTGCACATAGTGGCACGTACGATCCATACATTAGTTGGGGAAAATAAATTACTTGCCCATGGTTTTCTCAATATGTAGCCCATTAAGTCTAAAGAGCACGTAAAAGCTAATGTCAGACTTCAGTTTAAAGGATCATTAAATAACTATTCTAGTAAACTGTTAAATGTCTGATCCTTGTTAAATCTTAAGACTTCCAACAGCCAAGTACTGTACACACATTTGCCAAAATAATGTTTCTGAAGTCTTGTTACCAACTCTTTTGTAAAGCCTCTGTGAACTTTTAAGTATAAAATAAATGTTGTTGTTGCTTTCGTTCTAAGAACATATAATTTTTCAGTAGCAGACTCCTTGTTAGCATTAACAATCTATTTTCACAGTGCATGCATCAAAAGAGAATGTACTCTACAACATCAGAAAAATATAATTGTGCTTTCCATTGTAGAGGAAAGATTTTCCAACACCTCCTCTGGCACTCACTGTCACAAATGCAGTGTTAGGTTTCTGAAATCATTTAAATTTGGTCTTTAGGAAATCTGCATTCATAAAAAATGCTTGGATATGCGTATTGCTTCCCCTTCCCTTGCTTGGCTGTCAAAACACACTGATGCTTTTGAAGATTTATAGTAGATGGGTAATGAGATTGCTGAATGTTAACTGCAGCATTCAGAATTCATTAGGGGGTAAAAAAAAGAGAAGGTTATTGGGATTTCAGCACAGTGCAGATAGGTGATATAACTTTGTTTTCAATCAGGAAGCTTAAACATAAATATGTTACATTTTTGATTAGAAAAACATCCAGTCTTTATGTCTTCCAGAAGTCAAATAAAATCTTTCACAGAAAATAGGGAAATGTCAGGTTGCATTCAGTTGAACACAGTGAGTCAGAAGGACATTATACAGTTTTTCAGTAGCACATTCATACAGGAACCAAGCTATTCTGCATGCATTTTATTAAGTACAACAGAGGCATGTGAAAAATCAAAAGCAGGTTATAGCAAACATGCTCCCATGCCTATATAATTGAGTGTGAAAGAAAATATGTTAGCAAGTCCCTCCAAAAGGGTTAACTATTGATGACGAATTTAAAAGTCTGACTTGCGGGGTTTTAACTAATGGCTGCAGTTCATGCTATAAATAAGGAAGGAGAAAGGTCAGGAGAGTATAGCACCTTTGTGAAATAAGCTAGTTAATGGCAAGAGTCCAGTGAAGCTATGGAAAATGTGTAAAGATTTCCCTAAGATTGTCTCAAATCCTGAGTTTCTTAATGAATTTATAAGGAACTCCTAACTATCTTCAGTGGGAGTTTGTCTGGAAAGTACCTCAGTCCTGCAGCGCTTCCCGCCGCCCCCATTGGCCCGGAGCAGCGAACCGCAGCCAGTGGTAGCCGTGATCGTCCGAACCCGCGGACGCGGCAGGTAAACAAACCGGCCCGGCCCGACCCACCAGGGGGCTTACTCTGGTCGGCCGCGTGCCAAAGGTTACCAATCCCTGGTCTACAGCTTTTGTATGTGGGCTGATCCAATCTATAGTGCTAGTATCAGTACAGGGCATTTTTCAGTACTCTATTGGTCCTACTTGAGAGATGTAAATAAAGAGAATACTACCTTTAAATAGTAGTATGAAGGAGGAAACTTAAATACAGAGTTCAGCTGAGTATTTAGCAAGAAAAAGGGTAAAGGAAAATCTCAGCTTCAGGTTGTGACTTAAAACGGGGAAGTAGATGCATTTTTCAGAAATGAAGATGCAAGTTTTTTTTGGCAAATGTTGTTCTGCAGCTTTGTCCCTCACTGTAATTTCCACTGGTCCTACTATTAACATCAGTTGGTGCTCGACACCACAGAAAGTAAGCCACTGATTTTGGTGTTAATTTTAGGACCCAAGTTTAAAAGTTTTGCTCCATGTGTTTAAATATTAGATGCCTTAGAAATATCTGTTTTGGGGGAGGGAAGGGCAGAGAAGGGCGATTCCAGGGAGAGAGAGAAATTAAGATGTATAGGTAGAATTGTTTCATGTTTTTTCAAAGTTTTCCAAGAAGTGTCAGCACCTCTTTAGGGAAACTGTGCTACCTGTATACAGGCCCATACAGTGATATGAAATGTACTCTCTGCTAAGAGTACTGGTGTCCAGGCTATGTTGCCTGCCTCAATGGAGCATATATCCGAGCCAGCAGCTGAAGCATAAAGGTAGAGCATATGTGGCCTCAAAGAAGGTGCAATATCCTTCACAAGGGAGGTTGACCATGACTGCTTCTTCTCTTCCTCACCTTTCTTCGGGCAATTTCAGATTCTTCTGTGGCCATGTCAATTTGTAATAAATAAAACAAAACATTCTCAGACACCCCCCCAGCACCATACTGTGTCTAATGTGTAATAATCTTTAGGCTGTTCAGTTTATAAATCATGACATCTGTCAGTTATTTGGCACTATAATGTATATTGATCATGCATATCAACATTCCTCATATGAGAGAAATGTCAAAGTAGCAATGGTGTGGGCTGAGGAGAAGGTGAAATTGCCTGATTTGGGTAAATGCATGTGGGAGAGTGCCTCAGATCAGGAGGAGACCAATCTGCATGTCATGTTCCCAACAATGTGGTGGTACAAAAGCTTAAAGTTTCAGATAAGCACTAAACAGAATGGGAGGTACAAGACAAACTACCAGGACCCGAACTGCAGCAGCACATTAATATTTACTGGGTATGGTTTTATACCCTCTAGTCAGATTGACAGATGTAGCTGTATTTTAAGGCAGTATCATTCAATGAGGAGGAAAAATTATGGACAGTTTTTTTTTTTTAAACAAATCATCTCAGACGTTCATTAGAAGAAGGGAAGCTGAGTGCTGGTGGGAAAAGAATGCAATTATTCCAAGCCTTCTGACAGGCCTGTACTTCTTCCTTCCAGCTTAGCTGCTTTGACCACAGACTTGGGGCTCGTGGGACATGGACCAGATTGAAAAACTAGAAGGAGACAGATGGTTATTTGTAATCATCATGTAAATGTAAATCCTATAAAAAATGTTGTTTTTTTCTCCTAAGGGCTTGAAAGCTGCTGTAGTGGAAAGTAGGATTAAGGGATAGCTATCTAGCCTAGAATAATTTTGACCCCTGTACCTCTTCCCTCATAAAACATTGTTTTTTTCCTCTGTCTCTTTTAAACACATTGTTAGAGCCCTGATTCAGTTTCTATATAATTCCCTGAGTTTATGGGCATCAGTTTGACCAGGGCCTGGATTTGGGCCTAAGCTGGCAGGTGCTGGTAAGCAGTTGCCTTGGTAGCAGGACTTTTTTGTTCATTATAGCAGGTGCATTGCCTGCAAGTGTTTATCTCAATACTTCTATTGCTGGATGTAGTTGCTGCCAGTTAATATACTTGTGCATACTTCCCAAATTGCCTTTCAAAACTTCAAATGTGATATGATTCTTCACAGATGTCTATCTTGTTTGAGCAGCGCCAGAGACAACCATACATTAGAGCTGCAAAGAGACTGATCAAACTTTAATTAACTTTTTGTCCCCAACATCATCATCAAACTATATGTACAATATGTGTATCCTTTTCAACCATCAAATCCTAAGGAATCCAGTAAGGTTTCTACTTAGTGGTGGTACAGCAAAATGCCAATCATAGATTTCTGAACCTCAGATGTAAGGAATATGCCTCGCTGAGGCTGGCTGGATGGGATGGCACTGTTTGCGCTGTCATAATTGACATCTGGATTTAGAAGTGACCTGAAGATTCTTACTGCCTGAGGATATCAGGAGCACTATGGAAGTTATGGTGTGGAGTCACACTGGGCCGGAGGTTGACCATACTGCTCATCAGTATCCTTTGTCATATGTAGAGTAACACTCATGACAAACATAAAGGAGATTGTACATCCCATGCTAAGTGCCAAGATGAGGTCAGCTAATGCTCAGAGGGTGAGAATAGAGCAAAAAAGAACACTGGATGAAGAAGTTGGATCTGTCTGTAGCCTTTCACCACTTACCTTTGAATTTTTAGACAGCCATTATTTGTAGACTTCCAGAAAGACTTTGAGAAGTGTTGGGTTCTGGAATGAACAAAAAGGCTCCAATCAGTGTCAGGAGATGGTGTTCTGCTAAAATACACTAATGGTCTCTTGCAAATATGGAGAAATTGGGAATAATTTGCTGAAAAAATGTTCTGCAGTTCTCAGCCTTTTCTGTTTTCACAGACCATTGAGCTGTTGGATATGGGGAATGCACTAAGTTGAGGTGCAACTTTTCCATGTGTGTTTCCACATTAAAATGTGTAAACTCAACTTTCAGCTGATGCTGATTTCTTCCATTGATTACTGTGCTGCTTGGTTTCTTACTGGTGCTGCTGGGACATTTGAATTGCAAGTTACCATTCTGAAACCTCTGCCTCTAAGGCCTGGTCTCCACAAAGCTAGGTTGGCATGAGCCGCCTTGTATCAACCTAACTGTGCATGTGTCTACACTTAGATTTGTCTCCCACCAACTTAAGTGCTCCATTACAGCGACATAGTAACACCACTTCCCTGAGCGGCATTGAGCCATGCTCAATATGCTATGGTTGATACACTGTGAGTTCAGACAGTGTTATTTATGTCAACCATGACAGTCCTCCATCAGCTGCCCACAATCCCCAACACTGACCGGTGTGATCACAGTTGTGAACTCCGCTGCCCAGGGGTCACAGAGACAAGAAGGCTCCCCCCTCTTCCCTTTAAAGCCCCATGAATGTTTGAAATGCCTTTTCCTGATTGTCCAGCTTGGCAAGTACATCTAGCAACTGTCCATTCTTGTGTACAACTGCCCAGCTGACCATACTGGCTACATGCTCTGGCTTGAAGTATACAAGAAATACTGGATCTCTTAGGCCTATGGGGAGAAGAGGCTGTGCAGGTACAGCTATGGACCAGCTGTAGAAACGTGGACATCTGTAAGCAGATTGCACTGCGGATATGGGAGAAGAGTTACAACAAGGATCAGCAGCAGTGCTGCGTGAAAGCAAAGCAGCTGCAGCAGGCATATCAGACGGCCAAGGAGGCCAAAAGTCGATTTGGTGCCAAATTACAGACCTACCACCTTTACAAAGAGCTATGCACCATACTTCATGGAGACCACTACCTGGCACACCATTGTGGTTACCTCAGAGGAACCCAAGCCACAGGCCCCTGGCGTGAACAATGAGGAGGAGGAAGATGGGGGTCTGGGGAATCCAACTATGCCACAAACCAAGACCTGTTTGAGACTCCACCACAGTCCAGTTGCTCCCTGTAGTTGAGGACGGGTGAGCACAATGCAGGGAAAGGAACCTCGGGTACGTGTGTAATTGTATTTCCTGTTACAGTGACTACTGTTGGCAGCCCCAATTTAACAGAACACAGCTACTGACTTTTCATTAATTTACTCGTAGTAGAAGAGATAGTGGTACAACAAAGAGAGGTAGCATCGTTATCAGCTTTTCATTCCCCTCTAGAGTGAGGTGGGGGGACCACGGGGAGAGCATTTTGTTTATGTACACAAGGCTGGCCTTGAATCCTCCTGAGAGATCTTGATGAAACTTCCATGGAGGTACTCTGCCTCATCTCCTGAAGCTTTCTAGGGACGGCTGCCTTATTTCTACCTCCACAGTAGGCTGCTTTCCCATGTCAGTCAGCAATAACTTCAGCAGGCACCATTGCAGTAAACAGGCTAGCAACATATGGATCCAGATGACTTTGGTGGCCTACCCTCAGGAGTGAGATATTAGTTAAAAGCACCACCACCTGTGGAAAATGGTGCCAATTATTCAGCATCATTGTTGTATACCCACAGTGTCATGCAACTGAGCAATTCCCTCCTCATTTCCCTGGTGGGCCATTTTCACCAAAGCTGATGCTGTTAGTGGTGCTGTGCACAAGCACTCTGAAGCAGAAGTGTCAATAATCACGTCTTGTTTAAAACGTTAGGGGAGCAAGTTCTGAATCTTAACTTACACTTTCACTTGTGACTATTCTGACAATGGTACCTTTGTGTATTTTATCTGTGGCTGACGCTGTTGTGGCCTTGAGGGTTCCCCCTCCACACCTGCAGAATGCCTGAGCCAGATGGGGGGGGGGAGGCACGGGGAAGGACTCAGGATGATATGTTCAATGCGATCCTACAATGCAGTGCTGCATCAGGCCATGAATAAAGCGCCTGAAGGATGAATATTGAAGACAGCCTGGAAGGAAAAGCAGACAGAAGAAAGGCTCAGGAGTCCCAGCAGGAAAAGGAAAGGGAGATGCATATACCAGAACATTATGGGGCTTCTCCGGTAGCAAAAACAGATGTTGCAGACTCTTGTGGACCTATAGGTTCAACATCCCAGGCTCGCTTCTCTTTGTTACCTATGGAGCGCTCCTTTGCAGCATTTCCCTACCTCCCACAACATTCCACATGGCATCAAGAGTCGCAACCCTACCCCCACCACTCCACACCAGGGGCCATTAAGGACAACCACAGCTTCATGTACACTGACCTGTGAAAGCCACAGTTGCTGCATGTGTAGCTAAAATGGACATGATTTTTTCCCCCCTTGTTAAGTTCTGTTCCATTAATTTATTAAGTTTTTAGCATATTTGCTTTTAAATTGCACAGATTTTTTCTTTGTACTGGTTTTGTTACTCAATAAAATTCTATTATTTGGAAACAATTCATTTTTATTAGTTCACAACATATGCTGCAGCATGCCTAGCGGTTCTGAAAGCGCCCCCTTAATTGTTACTGTACAGTGTGAGATGACTCATTGGATCAGTGACAAACATGGTAATAATCATAAATGTACAGTAAGCACCATAAAATTAATAGATACATCAACATTATTATATTCATAGATGTACAACAAGTACCACAACAGGTTCCAAACAGCACATTATTGTGGCTTGCTGTTGAAGTGCCCTTTCAAAGCTTCCCTGAGCTGTATAGCTCCACGTTCTAGTAGTCCTTGTGTCTGGCTGTTCAAACTCAGCAAACAGCCACCCCAGAAGCAACTTTTCCCCCTTTGCTTCACAGATATTATGCAGCAGACAGCTAAAACCATTGGTATTTTTTTTCCACTGAGATCCAGTCTTGTGAGTAAATACCACCAGCGTCCCTTCAGTCTTCCCAAAGTCCATTCAACTGTCATTCTGTAACCGCTGAGCTGGTAGTTGAATCTTTCCTTGGTATTGTCAAGGTGGCGGGTGTATGGCTTCATGAGCAAAGGGTAGGTTGGGTCCCACAGGGTCACTATTGGCATTTCAGCATCACCAGTGGAAAACTACTGGTTGGGAAAGAAAGTCCCTGCTTGTAGCTTTCTGTGTTCTTACAGATGCATACATCATGCGCCTTCCCTGACCAATCATTACTAGTGTTGGTGAAGCTTCTTCAGTGATCCATCAAACCTTGCATAACCATAGAAAAACAGATGTACTCTGTGGCAAGATGTTTCTGGTGCCAAAATAGGGATTTGTGTGTTGTCTATAACCCCACCGCAGTTGAGGAACTTCATTGGTGCAAATCCATTCACTATGTCTTTCACATGGTTGAGAGTCATACTCCTGCATAGCAGGAGGCTATCAATGGCACTGTGCACATGCATGACAATGGCCCCCACAGTGGATTTTCCAACTCCAAAATGATTGTCCACTGACTGGTAGCAATCTGGTGTTGCAAGTTTCCACAGTACAATCACCACTCACTTCTCCTGTCAGTGCAGTGCTCTTTCTGCTGTCCATGTGCCGGTGGGCTGGGGCAAGCTCAGCACACGTATCCAGGAATATGGTCTTCTCCATCTGAAAGTTCTGCAGCCACTTCTAGTCACCCTAAGCCTGCACTACAATGCAATCCCATCAGTCAGTGTTTTTCTCAGGCCAAGAAATGCCGCTCCACCATCTGCAGCTGCTCCATGAATGCCACCAACAACCTTGAATTGTTTCTTGCTATTTTCCATAGCAATCTGTCCTCCAAGAAATTATCATGTTCTCCAGTGATTCGGTGGTTCTTGCAGCTCTGCAAATACTGAAGGATTGTGTGCCCTGTGCTTGCAATGCTTGTGACACTAGTGCAGAGCTGTGCAGGCTCCATGCTTCTGACAGAGATGGGGGACAGCGAGGAGGGCCAAGTGGGTTCATGGGATTTTTTTTAAAAAGGCACCAAAAATATGGGATATAGATAGCATTATGGAATGGAATCAGTTGCATGCTGGAAGTTGATCCACTTCTCCCAGTCACCCCATGCAACTTGTTTCTTCCCCACCAAGTATTATTAAAACTTCCCACTGGATGGCAGCAGGTTGCATGCTGGAATACCTAACCAGGGTACACCACACTGTGCATTGACACAAGTGCTCTTGGTAAGCACATGCAGCACTGATGCAAGGAGCCAAGTAGGACATGCCCAAGGGATACGCTAACTTTTGTGGCTTTATGCCAACATAACTTGTGGCAGCAAACATTTGTAGTGTACACATGGCCTAACAGACCTCCATTTCCTCTTATTTCCCAGGGATGATACTTTTGGAAATGTTTGGGAGAGCCATGCTGATCTGATTGATGTTTGTGCTTTGTATTGTCTTTATTATAATGTATGAGGGAGCCCTGAGTTATGTATTCTTCCTAAATGGCATCAAGTGATCTCTGTTCATACTTATTCCTCCCTTTCTTTTACGCCATCCTCTTGTTCTTCATCCTCCTTATTCTTTTCCTTTCCCTTCCTTTTACCCTCTTTCTTTTTTTCCCCATTTCACCTAACACATTGTTTCGTGCTTCATAATTCCTGTGTTCTTGGTCATCTTTATTTCACCAACCACCATTATGCTTCCCCTTTGTCTCCATCTGTTTTCTTCTCTTCCTGTTTTCCAATTTTCTCTCCTGCATTTTCTAAAACATAAGACACTTTCAGAGGTACATAGTTAGATAGATCTATTACAGCCACAAGAGTCAAGTTTCAATGTTTTTCTCCCCACTAAATTTCAGTTCTGTGTTCCATCCAAGCCACACTTGATATAGAAACAGGGTAGAGGGGAAAAGGGGACTTCAAACCTTATTCTTGGCTGGCTGGGGCCCTACTCTGCTCCTGGCGTAAGTCAGAGCAGCTTCCATGTTGCTGTAACTTACTCTTGCTTTCCTGTGGCCCTCAGAGACTGTTCTGGCTGCTGAAAACAATCACAGTGTCCCAGCCATGCTCTCAGCCTCAACCCCGTGTCAGGAACTGTGATTAGGTGGTATGGAACCATGATGCTTTGGTGTACCCTGCTAATTTTATTACCCTTTTGCATCTCTGGAATTGCATTAAAAGGCTGTAATATAATGAAGAACCAGGTCATACGTATCTGTTTAACTTTTAAAACAATTTTGATGTTGTCCATAGGCCTCTTCAAAAGGATTAATGTCTGTCACTTGGCAGGTTTTTAGTTTTAGAAACAGTTGATGCTTGGCAGCAGTTTACCAGTTGTGCAAGAGGCTATTTCTCCACTCAAAAACATTTCTTTTTCTTTCAGCTCTCAGATATAAGAGACACTTCCAGAAATGGGTGGTTTTGAAAGTTCCTTTCCTGGCCTCTCCCTTGAAATTGCTGCTGATGTTGCCTTTCTTGGCTTCATTTGGAAAATACTGTCTTTCTAATAAGATTGCCACAAACACATGTTGTAGTGCCAAATTGTTAGCAGCCCATAATCTTCATCATGTTATTTCTGTATCATGGG
>NW_020664389.1:7336300-7359788 GCF_002925995.2 Terrapene triunguis
TTAGTTATTGTGGATCAAAAATTGGCATTGGACAAGCAATTTGCATTAGTCAGAAATACCTTTTGGGTTGAGGCTTTTGGCAAGTCATTTGTTGGGAAAGCAGTACTAAACAATGCCCTTCAACCTACCAGATGTGCTACTTTGGAAAAGGTTGGGTCCTTGCCAAAATGCAGTTTGTTGCCCACCACTTCATATCATTTTTATTTTGTACCTCTAGAAATGGCCTAAATAGCCCCTCCTTTTGTGTTATATAATTTGTATATATATAATTTCCTCTCGCCATTGGATTTACTTGTGTATCTCAAAATGCTGAATGATAACTGTAAACCCACACCTATACTGAGTTCCACAATTATAAGCACTCTCACCTCAGCACACTCAGAGGCTAATCCTTGTGCATATAAATAATAATTTCTTCTTGTCTGTACAGAAGAGTACAGAAAATATGCTGTTTAAAATGTTATTTTTATTTTATTAACAATGAAAGCAATAAATGCCTATAAACTGAAAGTGACCAATTTCTATTAAACTCTTCTTGACTGCACTTTCACTAGGATAAAATGTTTTCTAATTTCTCGGAGGGCCCTGGTTTGAGTAAGGGTGGGAACTGTGTTAAAGCAGTAATGAAGCCCATACATAGCTGATATTCAAGAAGGGGAAATGCCCTAAATTCAATTTCAGTAGCTCTATCTACAGCTATTTTCAGTCTGATGTTTATAAGAATGACAATTAACCTAGAGACGAGGACACACATGGAGGAATAATGATGTAGTAGATACCATTTCAACACACACAGGAGCCAGCTAGCTAGACCTAATCCTGCTTTACAGCAGCATGATTTACATAAGGAGCTAGCATGTGTTGCCTAATTTAGTTTTCAAACCTTTTGGCAATGTATATGCTTTTTCTTTTAGGCAGTGTGGGACAAGACTGGTCAGGGCTGCAAGAATATCAAAGGAATAGAAGAAGCGGGTGCACTGTATATCAGCTCAGTTTCTTGACATCTTTCAAAAACACTGATCATTTAGCACCAATTTGATCATAAAAAATAACCCTTCCTGAATAAAGGCAAAACTCCACAATTTGATACCAGCGGTGTCATATCTAGAACCTTTTCACCTAGCCAGTAGTGGGGGGAAAAATCACTGACAAGAAAGGTGCCAATTGAAGAGAACAGGCACACCAGATTTTTGAAAGGTTACAACCAATGTCCAGCATGCTGCTATCTTTAATGAAAAGAGTTCAGTGTCAGACCAGAACTACTGCCATAAGGAATATTTCTCCTCAGCGCGTCAGGCTGGCCAGATGTCACTTGGCAGGTGAATCTACAATAGAAGGATAAAAGGAGCAGTGTGTATATTGGTCCTTTTGCTTTTAAATGATGAGCAATGCATTTACTTTTAGCAAATGTAAAGTAAAAACACGCACGTCTTGTCTGTATTCATTAGATAAGAGAGGCTACCTGCTGAGTCATCTTTCCTCTTCCCTCTGCCCCCAATAACATATTTTGCAAGGAGTTTTACAGTGCACATAGTATACAAAGGCGTCATTTGAATAACTTGGAGGCTACTTTTACTGGGAAAACAATTTGTTTGCCTTTATCATGTTGCAATTCCTAACAACTAGTTTTATTTTCCTTTCCTCATTTGTTCCATTAGTGCTACGGGATGACTTTCGCCAAAACCCTACCGATGTTGTTGTGGCAGCTGGAGAACCTGCTATTCTGGAGTGCCAGCCTCCTCGAGGACATCCTGAGCCCACAATCTACTGGAAGAAAGATAAAATCCGCATTGATGACAGGGAAGAGAGAATCAGTGTAAGTCCTACCAAAATGCCATTGATAGATAATTATCCACAATGTTTTCTAAAAAGTATATTTCTCCATGGATTTGAATGAGCACTGAATAATTTACATAGCAGTGTCCACAAAGATATAAACCCCCGTCATTCAATTGGCTCCATGCAGGGAAATTCTTGTGCTTATATGGAACTTCACTGATGTTACTGGGACACTAGGCAATCATTGGGTGTCCATGCACAGTTCTTATTGTAGGACTGAGGATGTAAGTATTTGTATTGGGCCTGCGCCACACCCCCACTAGCCCCACAACTGAACACCTTGGAACTCTGAAACTGGAGCAGAATTTCCCAGATTGTCTCTACAATGGGCCAAACCAAACTCTCCAGTGCTAACCTTTGAAAGTTAAAAATTTGCACCTCAGGTCCATCTTTAGTCCACCTTTAATCATAGGGAGACCTGGTATCAAAGTCTATAGTTAAGATTGTCTCATATTTTCTACTAAAATGCACTGTTAACTTTGCTGAACTTTAATCAGGAAGCAAATTTTTTTTATGCTGACTATCTGCCTATAGGCTGAATATTTTGAAAAGTTTAAGCATAAATGGATCAGTTGTTTCTGAGAACAAGGTTAGGAAAACCCATCATTTTGTCCATGTTAAAAAGAATTGTTACAACTGTTTCTATTAATAACTCTTCTATGCTTTGGAGTTGGAGTTGCCCAGATGTCAGGGATTTATCTGTGCCTTCCCTCTGAAAAGCTATCCAAATTTGTCCAAGTTATAAGCTTCTGAAAAATACTAGTTTGCACATGCTCAGGAGAAAATTGTTAGAGTTTGGCAGCAAAATTCTCTGAACATTCCATCTTCCATTGGGCATGCTCCAGTGTGTTAGTGCCCAGAGGATGTGGAGAAGAACAAGGAAACAGCCTGACTTGAATGCAAATGAGTGAGAAGTGGACGAAAGCGGGGAGAGGAACGAATTGGTTGGGGGAGTGGGGAGGAGGCATTGATAGATACCAAGGACAGGAACCATAGGTTGTAAAAGAGCTGAGCTGGACAGAGATGAGAATAAATCAGGGTTGTGTAGTGAAGAAGGCTGTTATCTGTAAAACCCTTGCACAGGCAACCTTAATACTGGCCTTTCCTAACTTTTGAGTAGTTGGCTTTGCAACCTTAGTATTCCCTTAACGTAGTTATTTTATACATAATACATTTTGAACTTGTTCAGTGCTGGTATAATTTGATATAATGGTGGCCTTTGGAAACTCGATTGCCTTTGATGTGTAAAGATTTGCAGTTTAATGATCTCAATATATATATATACTATTCAAGGTGTTGTGGACCAGACTATCTCCACTAAGTTCTGCTCAAACTGGGGGAGGAGGAAAGAGTAACAGGGAGCTTACTGCACTTCCCTGTGTCTCAGGTTATAGTGGCTCCAGCCCTGACTTAAGTTGAATCAACCTATCGGCTGCTTTAACTTATAACAGCTACCTAGGGTCCCAAAGAATACATACATTTTCTGGAAATTTGCAGCGCTGAGCTGTGCCCTTTCTTCTAATCAACCTGATCTTTCTCTTCCTCAATATGCCCCTGTGCTGGGGTTGAGGTGAGGTTGATATAGAAGTCAAGGGAATTCTCAGTTGGGCAACTGCAGATTAATTCCATCCCATTTGCACCAGTCAGAAATAAGGAGAAAATCTGGCCTTGTAAGTACAGAGAGTACAAGGGAATACTACAGATTCTGAGATCAATTTACTATAGATAAAACTGGCTTTTTTTTTAAGTGCCACTATGGTACTGTAGGCTTACAAATTAATATACTAGAAATAGTGTACCAGATGCAGCATATATCACCAAAGAAAGGTAGCAAGAAATGTAATTGTTTTGAAATTTAAGGGCATCATACAAAAAATTGAGACAAGACCAGAAGTAGGGTCAAATATACTTCAGAAGAGCCTAATATCAAATTAGTATTGGTATTGTTCAATACCAAATAGATGGCCTGATAACCCTTAAAGAAAAGCTTTGACATTTGTTGTTTAAAAAAACAAAAGACCCCCTCCCCATATTTGAGATCTTTGCAATCTAAGAGCCTCCCTTTATTTCTGATTGTTTATGTAAATTAAAATGTCTTCTCTTTGCTTCAAACAGATACGAGGTGGGAAACTAATGATCTCAAACACGAGGAAAAGTGATGCTGGCATGTACACTTGTGTCGGTACCAACATGGTGGGCGAACGAGACAGCGATCCAGCAGAGCTGACTGTCTTTGGTAAAACTACTTCCTCAACTTTTGTTTTATTTTTACTATACATGCAAAATATTGAGTTGATCTAGCTGAACAGCCAAACCAGGTGACAAAGGCAGGGTAACAAAAGACAGAGTAACTGCTAATGTACAGGCTACATTTCACAATTTTCCATGAAGGACAAGTTTCAAGGGTTGCAGGTTATAAATTGGGAGCTGGGATGAAGCAGTCATTTTTTTGTGAGTGCGTAGTTTAAATCTAATTGGAGGTCCTTGATGAAATGCATAAACTCAGAAACCTTAATCCAGTAGATAATGCTTTCCCCCACAACATTGCCGAGTATAATTGAGCCACTTTTAATACAGTGTCTGCTTAACAGAGACTTGGACCAACATAGCCTGTTTAAATAATTTCTTATTCCCAGAGGACTCTGAGATCAAAGCTGTTGTAGCACAGCACACAGAAGCTGGATAAACTGCACAACATCTTAGATAAAAATATCTATATAGTTAAGAAACTGATCTCATGAGTTTATCACATTTTACTTTAAAGCAAAAAGTATTGGACTGAGTATTCATCTCTGTTTTGACTCCAGTTTTCACAAACCACTCTTACAGCTCTCCATTGACCCTTACTGCATACCAAGCGAGGCTATACAAACTCTGCAGTACTTGAGTCAGCTTGCTTCTAGCATTGTACCACTTGAGTACTTTGCACAAAGCCTCTCAGTTAACATAGTCAAATGCTTTCTTAAAGGCAAGGAATGTGCAAAACAGAGGTTCGTTGAACTTGGTGTGTCTCGCCAAGATTTGACCAAAAACAACTGTCTGATCTATGGTGGAGTGCCCAGGTCTAGAGCCAGTGTGTGACTCAGAAAGGATTTCTTTTGCTCTTTTTTTCATTCAGCTGTGAATCACTCTACAGAATACCGTGCTAGGAATAATCATAAGACTTAATTCCTTGGTAGTTATTGCAGTTATTTCAGGGGCTTCACCCTTTGCCCAAATTAGGTTAAATAGTTTGTAAAGGAGCATGACTGTGTCTCTTCCACCATGCTTTAACACTTCAGGTAGTACGTGGTGTGGACCAGGGGCCTTGTTGTTTTTCAGGATCATCATTGCAGCTTTAATTTCTGCTTCCATTATGTGTTCTTCATTGTTGCCTTTGTAGCTGATGGCCTCAAGGACATCTGGGTCAACTTGACTATTCATGTGGAGTAGCTGATGAAAATGTTCTTTCCATCTTTTGAGTTGATCTTTCATCGCGTAGCTGACTTGTTACAGGTGTTAAGTTCTGTAATAGTTTTTTTCAAGCTCTTTGTCTTCTCTCTCTCTCAAGCCATTGTTGTTTTTCAAGCTCTTTGTCTTCTCTCTCAAGCCATTCTTTCTTAGCTTTTTTGACTCTTCATTTTAGTTCCTTCTTGATCTATTTGTTTTTCTGCTCAGCACAGTCTTCAGCTTTCAGATGTTCTTGATATGTTTTTCTTTTTTTGATGTGATTTTGATCTCTGGTGTCACCTACTTTTTCCTTTTTGGATACAGCCTCATCTTTAAAACCTCCTCACTTGTGGCATGAAATATGTTTTTTGCTCTGCCCAGACTTGTTCTATTGTTTTGTCATCTAGGTCTAAATGAAGGGCAAAGTGGCCACCGATGGTATTCTGAAAGGGTACCTTAGTGTCTGTATTTTTTCAAAACTTTGATATTATAAACTGTCTTGACTATTTTTGCAAATTTTGAAATATGAAGTCTGATCCTGATGGTAGTGATCACTGCTTGATCGTCTGAGTTTGCATTCAGACTTCTGTAGTCTACTACACTTGTTTTCCAGCATTGTATTACTAGGATGAAGTTGATCATGTTTTCTGTAATACCATCATTAGAAATCCAAGTTTCTCTATGGAATTGCCTGTGCTGAAATGCTGAGTTTGTTATAAACAAACTGTTAAATTGCTTCAGTTGTGCACTATTATCACCTCTCATTTCTTGATCCTATTTCTTCTTTCCCCTGGTGTTCTCTCAGGCCATGTTATCACTCCCTGTCTTGACAGTAAATCCCTTCATTACAAGCAGAAGATTTCTAGATGGGGTTCATGAAAACTCTGTTTGAAGATAATTGTAAAATTGGTTTGTGGCCCTGTTTGTCTTATCTAATATAGTATACAATGTTATCAGTCTTTGCACATACACACAGATCAAGATTTGTTTCTCCATTTCAAACAAATTGTGAGCATGACATGGTTCCTTTTAGTGAAGTTCCATGACCACCTGTGGATTTGCCATGATGCAGTATTACACGACTGTAAACTACCACTCTGCTTACTGCATTGACGAAGCATGAAAGCACATGACTTTTTTAAATGGTACTTTTGCACCTTGCAAGTCATACCAGTATTGGATTATAGTTTCCATTACAACCAATACATCAACATTATTTTATATTATTTTATAATATTAGAGATTGAGAGAGACACATACAGAGAGACAGTACCTCTCTTCTTCATCATTTTGAGTACTAGTAATTTATGGTAATAATCCCTGTAGATACTAAACAGATTGAAGTCCAAGTCTACAAAACCCTAAGGTTCCCATAACTCGTTAAAGGAATTAAATACTAGGGATAAAATCATGTGAAAAATACATTTAAATTCCTATACTGCAAAGGCATGACAAGTATTAGGTTTGCCTTAATATGCAAACTTTTATGTAGTCAATTACAATATTCTGAACATTTGCTACAGGATATAATCATAGCAGTCAACCAGTAAAGTACATTCTATGCCTGTCTTCCTAGTACTGTATAAAGGGAATGGTAAATGAAATTAGCAGTTTTTATCCCACATAATTGAGTTAGTCTCTATAAGGAAATCTGTACTTAGAATTTCCTTGCTGTCCAAATTTTTCCAGCTCTTCAGGATTTTTTTTTTTTTTCTGCTGCAGCAGGAGAACCACACAGGCCAATATGTTCAAAGTTGGATGCTGAAAGTTAGGCACCAAATTGAATGTTTAGATGCCTAAATATGGATTGCCTGATAGGTTTAAAAATGTTGGCCTTGATACTTAAAATAAATCTAGTACAGGAAATGAATCTGCCTTTACTGGGAAATTAAAAGGATTTATTAATGTTACTGGCAAATATACAGAAAGTACTGATTATTGTAGGGAAAAGTTCATTAATCATTAACCACTCTTCTCCCCTTTTAAAAAAGCCTCAATCCAAAACAAAAACAAAAACAAACCCTATGGCAAGCTTTAGTGTACATTGCTACCCTACTAGGAAATGGGATAGTTCCATACTACATTTCCGGAAATCAGTTGTAGCTTGTTTTTGGCTCTGAACGTTTTTCTATAATACCTTTTGCGTGTCACTCCTGATAGTTTTTGGTTTTCCTGTGCAGTGAATTTAGCTTGAGGCAATGCTTCTGGAAAAACTGAGTCCGCATGGTGGTGACCGGTGGCTTGATCGGAACAGCAAGGATGTCTGGGATTTTAAAAACAAAAGCCCGTAAACCCAACACCTTAAATAAAGCAATACATGAAAACACAATAAAAGGGCTAGTAAAGGAATGAGAGGAGAAGAGAAAAGAAGGGAAGAAGGGGATGTGGATAGGTTGCAATATTCAGAACCCTCCCACTGAGATGCACAAGTATTACTAAATAATATTCAGAAATATCCCCATTAGAACTGTTCTCAAAACAAGCAAGTTACACTTTGCCCTCTATTTATAAAACTCATATTTTTGTGTGCATTTATGAAATCGATCCACAATAGCATTTTCAATTTTTGTTGTAAAAAAGGGGATTTTGTCCCTCCTAGTCAAATCCTGAATCCTCTGCAAGCAGAAATTGTCCAACTTTTCACAGTAACATTTGATAAATGTAACTGGTTTTGTAAGCAGCACATCCCAAAATTAGTCCTGTTCTTTGAGTTGCGACACCAGAGCAGCATTAGGCTTTGCCAGTCCTCTTTTTCAGGGGTCACTGCTTGCTTGGGTCTTCTGAGGCTCCCAGGTGTCATCTCATAGCAGAGCAGCAAGAGAGCAAGAACACTGTCACAGAATCTAGGATCAGTGGATGACCGATTAAACAAATTTCAATCACAAAAGGCAACATGCTACTTTTTTTTATTATGGATTCATTTCCCCCCCCCTAAATTCTAAAGACCAAATTCAGAAGTGCAAGAGGTATAAATTAGTCTAATTTAAATTGTGCCCAGGTCTGAACAGGCCAGCACAAAAGTGGCTTAAAAGGCACCTTTGCCCCCTCACTCCATTCCTGTGCTGAGCTGAGCAAGATGGAGAATGTAGCCAGTTGTGCTCTGTTAGCAGTTAGGCTCCCATAGAGCCACTTATACCCACTCATCAGTGTGCAAGGGTGTCTGAAGAACCAGAAGGTGTAAGTTAAGTACCATACAAACTACTATTCTCACTGTCTTCTGTCAATTGCTTCTCTTCCTACACTCCTCTCATCAAAGATCTCAGCATGAGTTGCTCCTTGTCACTGTTTTGGACTCAGAAGTTCCGATTCATTGATGATGCATAAGGATGCATATGCTATATGTTGTGTGACTAATTTGTCATCAAATCTAAGGGCCTCATCCAAAGCTCACTCATTGGCAGTCTTTCCATTGACTTCAGGAGGCTTTTTGATCAGGCGCTGGGAAAGTCAAAGTAATTAAAGGCTTTGAGAGGGAATTTAAGTTGGTGAAACACAACTAGAGAGGGTGCCAGAAGGAGGTGTAAGTGACACTGGTTAGACTCCTCTAAGACGGACCCATCTCTGAATTCAGCCTTTTATTTTAAGCTATATGAACTTTGTTATTCAGTCAGCATTAGATAAGGAAGTGTCTGTTAGAAAGACACTGCCTGGCAACACCCTTAGGGACAGAATTTGAGTTGTCCATTAAGGGTTACACTGTATTTGGAAAAGAAATACCTCTGGAAGAGGGCACTTTACTGAAGATGTTAGATCCCAATTTTTGCCTTCTTATAGCCCTGGAGCCAGCACTACGTTCTGTGGCTACAAGATGGACTTTGCTAAAGTATCCTAACTATTCTCTATATATCAAGGGCTCTTTAATTCCAATACAGGAAGATTCCTAAACTATGGCAACAAACCTGACTAAGTCATCATTGTATCCACAATTCAATTCAGATCCCTTAAGAGAAAGAGAAGTTGGTGTGTCTTTCATTCGTCATGGCAAGGGTCATGATTATTTTCCTCAACTTCAGTCATTTTAGTTGTAGTTAGTTATTAAAATGTTCCATATAAAGAATGCAAATATACCATGCTCATGATACTGAAGTGAGGAGGGATAGCTCAGTGGTTTGCGCATTGACCTGCTAAACCTAGGCTTGTGAGTTCAAACCTTGAGGGGGCCATCTGGGGCAAAATTGGTCCTGCTAGTGAAGACAGGGGGCTGGACTCAATGACCTGTTGGGGTCCCTTTCAGTTCTATGAGATAGGTGTATCTCCATATATTTTATTTTTTACTTTTTGTAAAGAGATAAGCTGATGTCACAATATTTGCTACTCCACAGATACTGCCAGAATATCCAGACGTAATAGTATAATCAACCAGGTATAAGAGATGCTGATTAGATCTTAGATGTTTGAACCTAATATTTAGAAAAAGGTATCACTGAAATCAATGGAGAGAGGTGTGCTGGTTGGTGGTGGGAGGAGAGACTTCTAACTTCAATAATAATGGTTCCAGTCCGTTTGCATGTAGCTCTCACAATTCTTACCACTTTATTGTGAAAACTCACAGAACCTTAATAGTGTATAAGGCATAGATGTTTACAGTATCTGCATAAGTGCTTTACTTCCAAAATGACAAGAAAAAATAGCCTAAGAAAAGACATACCTTGGGAAGAATGTCCTGAATACAGAAACACCAGCTTTTTTCATCATATTTTCACTTGCTCACTCAGCATACACTAAGAACCTTTTAAAACATAGCATGACCCACACTCATCCTTTCATCTCCTATGGACTCATTTTTGGCAATGAGAGCTTTGAGGCTATTAGGGTGGAAAGTAATCCAAATCATGCTACAATTAACAAAATAGTCACTCCACTGGCTGAGATCTGGAAAAAAAATGTCTCTAATGTTCTTCCTTTGCGTCAAAATCTCTAAGTGAAAAAGCAGATTTCCCCCCCCCCCCCTTGTAATATTTTTTTCTAAAGCGTTTTTATACAGGTTTGTCATGTTTCTTACTAGAAGACTAAAACACTTTAAAAATGATTGTTTCTTTCCAATAAGGAAAGAGAAAAGAGTTTTAAATTTGATTGAGTCTACATAGTAGAGGACACATTACATCCTTCACTCCAGTGATTATCTTGGCAGAAAAAGATATTAAGGCATTTAGGATTCCTTTTATTAGATTTTGACTTCCCATACATGGTCATCTAACTTTTTTGAGGGGCATATAGAGGGCAGTAACACATATTTGAAGGCCATCAGGGCCTCTCTAATGGACTGCAGTATACACACAATTAGTTAAATAAAGGAAAAGTAAGTACTGGCTGTCACATTCCAGGGTGCAATCCAGGGTGCAATCCAGACCAGTTGCTGTTGTAGCTTTCAACTTGGGTTCCTCACAATCAGCCTGCCAGCCAGCAGGTCACACCATGAATGTCTGTGTGGCCACAGCCCTTGTCCAGCAACTCCGACCCCAGCAGCACACCAGCCACACTCTGGCTTCCAACAGACTTGGTTACTACTTGCAGGATGACCTCAACACACTCCCAAATTTTCACCCCAAAACACGTGTTCTGCACTGTCCATCCCTCTTCTGGAGAGTTCAGGTATTTTAGGTCCATTGCTTCTGTAAGGCAAAAATATCCAACAGGTTGCTACTTTAATTGGAGTTACCAAGCCATTCACAACACTGGATTGGTTTTGATTAAAGAGTAAAACACATTTATTTAACAGCAAAGAGATAGCTTTTAAATTAGTACAAGTACATGGTGCTAAAGTCAGAAATGGTTACAAGAGAAATAAAGATAATTCTCCAACAACAAAACTTCAAAAACAGACTCCAACAAGAAACTGCAGAATTGGAATCAATTTGCAAACTGGACACCATCAAATTAGGCTTGAATAAAGACTGGGAGTGGATGGGTCATTACACAAAGTAAAAACTATTTCCCCATGCTAATTTTCCCCCTTCTGTTACTCACATCTTCTTGTCAACTGTTGGAAATGGGCCATCCTGATTATCAGTACAAAAGTTTTTTTTTTCTCCCGCTGATAATAGCCCACCTTCATTGATTAGTCTCGTTATAGTTGGTATGGTAACACCCATTTTTTCATGTTCTCTGTGTGTATATGTATCTTCCTACTGTATTTTCCACTGCATGCATCCGATGAAGTGGGTTTTAGCCTACGAAAGCTTATGCTCAAATAAATTTGTTAGTCTCTAAGGTGCCACAAGTACTCCTCGTTCTTTTGAAAGATAAAATACTTTCTATTAGCTAAAACTTAACAGACTGGACGTGGTTCAAGATAAAATTCTCACCGCACACTCCCAGGAACAGGACTGACCAAATTTCAGGTCAGGATCTCTCCCAAAGTAAAATGGTGGTGTCGTTTGTTGTCTTAGGTGACATAGAGGGAGAGATACATGGGCTGTTTTTGCTCCTCACCTTTAAAGTCCAGTCAACTTTTGAAATGCATTTTCCTGAATGTTAGCCCTAGATAATGTTGATTCCCACTGTGAGGTTGGAGTCATGGAGTCTAATGGTGAAAGAGGTTCCAGGTTGCTGTTTGCTAAAATGTAGACTGATCTGTTACTGCCTCTCTTCTTTGCCAAAGAATGGCCACTTGATAGGTTATTGCCCATCAACTTGGATGACACCTGACTAGAGGTGCCAGTATGTCTTTTGGCTTTGAAAAACAGGTTTATCCAGTCCCCAGACTTGTCGGATAACCCCATTTTAGTCATAATTTCAGCTTATGTTCATAACTTTACAAATAATGTTGCTACATACATCTCACCATGCTATTATTGGCTCAGTAAGTTATTAGTTTTCAAATGATAGCTCACAAGACATATTTGTACAAAGATTATTACAATAGTGTTTAGAACAGGGGTCGGCAATGTTTGGCACGTGGCTCGCCAGGGTAAGCACCCTGGCGGGCCGGGCCAGTTTATTTACCTGCTGATGCGGCAAGTTCGGCCGATCACGGCCCCCACTTGCCGCGGTTCGCCGTCCCGGGCCAATGGGGGCGGCGGGAAGCCACGGCCAGCACACCCCTCGCCTGCGCCGCTTCCCGCCGCCCCCATTGGCCCGGGACGGCAAACCGCGGCGAGTGGTCAGAGAGTGGCAGCTCTTGGCCAGGCATCCAGCTCTGAAGGCAGCGCCCTGCCAGCAGCAGCGCAGAAGTAAGGGTGGCAATACCATACCATGCCACCCTTATTTCTGCACTGCTGCCTTCAGAGCTGGAAAGCCAGAGAGTGGTTACTGCTGACTGAGGGCCCAGCTCTACAGGCAGCAGCGCAGAAGTAAGAGTGGTAACACCATATCATGCCATCCTTCTGCGCTGATACTGGCAGCAGCTCTGCCTTCAGAGCTGGTCTCCTGGCCAGCAGCCACTCTCACCAGCTGCCCAGCTCCAAAGACAGCACTGCCTCCAGCAGCAGTGCAGATATAAGTACCACAACCCCCCACCTCACAATAACTTTGCAACCCCCCCTCAACCTCCCCCACACACAACTTCCTTATGGATCAGGACCCCTACTATTTCAACAGCGTGAAATTTAAGATTTAAATAGCTGAAATCATTAAATTTACAATTTTTAAAATCCTATGACCTTGAAATTGACCAAAATGGACCGTGAATTTGGTAGGGCCCTAATCATTGATCATTGTCCTCCAAAGAAAGACCAGGATTCTCCTTCTGATCTGGGTAGGAAGGGTTCTGCAGGATTTTGCCTTAATATCCAGTGTACTACTTAACCCACATTTTCTCAAAGTGGCTGTCGCAAGTGCTGCAGCATACTGTAGGCGTCTATCTGGTTTTCTGATTACATTAACAAGCCACTTTTATAACTGCAAGCAAAGTTTATTCTGACGTTATAAAGGTCACACTAGTAATAGTACAACCAGCTGACATGACATATAATCATGACCTATTTTATAGTCCTCTTCAAAGAGTATTCATCAGTGAAGCATAGCTTGGGCAATGGGCACTTTATTTACTCAGTTCAAGCTTTTAAAATGGCTACATTAAAACTTTTATACATGGCTATGATTTTCATTTATCACTCTTTCCTGCTATTTTCTCAGATATATTGTGTTCTGAATATTGTTGACAGAATTACAATGTTTAATTATACCACTAGACTTTATTTATGGCCAAAGCTTTAAAAAAAGTCATATTTTCCAAAGTTCTGATCTGAAACTGGATTTGACTTGCCTGTGTGAGAAACAAATTTTATTTATCATGTGCTGGCAAGCACCGTTCTGTCTCCTGAGAGATTAATATTGTAAGCAAGTTATGCAGGTGATTCAAATCCAGTTAATCTGACATAAAGAATGTTATTTGCATTGCCAATGGCATTCACTCTGATCACTCTATATCTGTATAATTAGCTATTGGACATATTCAGGGACCTGTATGAGTGATACAAAATGCAGAAAACAACATAAGAGAGAACATGCTTTTTCCTCATTCGCACTTTGCAAAATGCAGAGATGATGGCAAACTGGAAATGACAACTATTGTAATTTGTTTGTCCTTGATAACTGTGGTCTCCACTTACACAGTTATTTACTTTCCAGCAAGTTCTTAACAGTTGTGGAAAAGATCCAATTCTTAGATGCTGCCATAGGCACCGACTTTCTAATGTGCCGCCCCAGTCCCTGCCCCCACTCCACCCCTTCCCAAGGCCTCACCCCCACCCTGCCTCTTCCGGCTCCCAGCCCGCCTCCGCCCCGCTTCTTCCTTGCCTCTCCCTGCACCGCCCCCTCCGCCAAGCATGCCACACCCTCTCTTCTCCCCCCGGCGCCTCCTGCCTGCCGCGGAACAGCTGATCCATGGCGGATGGGAGGCCCTGGAGGGGTGGGGGGGAAGGAGGTTGCACTGATCGGGGGAGCTGCCAGTGGGTGTTCAGCATTCACCTTTTTTATTTTTGGGGGTGCTCCAGGGCTGGATGCTGCCTTTCTAACATGCTTTCAAACTATACTTGGTCCTGCCTCAGTGCAGAGGGCTCGACACAGTGATCTCTTGAGGTCCCTTTCAACCATATATTTCTATGATTCTATGCCCTTAAACTGCCTGATGCAGAAGCAAGTATTCTTCCTTATGACCTTTGAGCCAGTTACTAACATATCCACAAGGTTCTCCTGAAAATGTGTTGGGATATTTTTTGTGGCTTATTCTGTATAGGCATATTCAGCAACAGATAAGAATTTAATAAATATTACATTTTCCGTGAAATATTGGACATCTGGAGCTTTGTATTGCATTTTGTGCTCGCAAATCTGCACATATTAGCTATATGCATGTCTGTGAGGTGTGTGTGTGTCCACGCATGCATATGCATTATGTTACAATCAAATACACACACTCAAAAATATAAACAAGCAACATCACACATGTTTGCACACATATACATGTATATGTAGTCACATGAATAACACAGGTGTGCCAGAATAGAGTTTTTAAATCTCTTTACCTTTCACAGATGGACACTACTTGTGTGATCCTCATTTTTCGGGTGCCTGATCTGAGAGCTTAGATCTGATTTGCAGAAGTGCGGAGCACTCACAGCTTCAAATGAAGTCAGTGTGAGCTGCACTTTGACCATTTGAAGTGCTATGTAGTGCTATCTACACTGAAAATTGAGGTCCTAGGGATTTCAAATTGGGCTCCCAAAAGTAGTGGATACTTTCAAATATAATATTTCTGTGCTTTACTTTCCCATCTGTAAAATGGATATAATATACCCTCATCTCATGAGGTGATGGAAAAATTAATTAATTATTTTTTGAAGCACTCAGATACTATAGTGATTAGTACCGTAGAAAAGCCCATGAATTTAATAGCTAATGAATTAAGAAAATAATTCTTTTTCTCAGAGCAGGGTTTGAATTATGTGCAGTAAATAAGGCCTGAGGCCACCCATTAAACAATGAGAATACAACAAAACGTCGAGTGGCTGCTCATTCAGTTAATATTGCCCATTCTATGCACTGTGGAAAAAATAGCATGCAACCACATAATTAAAAACTGTCCCCTAATGCATATGCAGAAAGGAGCTGAATTAAGGTTGCATGGGAAAACCCAATTCTGGCATTTTACTGACTTTTGAGTGTTTGACCTGGCAACTTTAATTATGTTTTTAATGCCATTTTTTATGTAATTATACATATATTTCAAAGTCCTGTGTGTGTATGTATAATGTAGTCAACCTGTGAAATTCAATGCTACAGGAAGTCATGAAGCCAAACTCTGTGAGCCAGATTCTGATCTTATTTATGGTGTAAATCTGGATTAATTTAATGTAACCTCTCAGCTCACTGAGAGTGAAATGTGGGCTGCAATGCGTGACAAGCACCTTTATTTTTAAATCACTCTCTGTAGTGTAAATGACTCTTACTATGCCCTCTTTAAATGTGATCTATATAGTTTATAACAGTAAAAGTGTGTGTTTGGTGGGGGGATGTTGGAACTAAATTTGGGTGAAGCATAGGCAACTTTGAGTCTAAAATCAGTGACATGTCTTGAAATGAAATTACCTTGGATTTGTCCCAGTATAACTGAGGTCAGAATTTGGCTGTGAGACTAGATTTGAAACTGGCCTGGATAAGATTCTAACAAATAATAATTTTTGTAGCTGTGCATGCTAGAATAACAAGGCTAAACAAAACTCATTATTCAGGGCATCATTTCGTTTCTAGGGCTGTCAAGCGATTAAAAAAATTAATCGTGATTAATTGCACGATTAATCACGCTGCTAAACAATAATAGAATACCATTTATTTAAATATTTTTGGATGTTTTCTACATTTTCAAATATATTCATTTCAATTACAACACAGAATACAAAGTGTACAGTGCTCAGTTCATACTTATTTGTATTACAAATATTTGCACTGTAAAAACAAAATAGTATTTTTCAATTCCCCCATTGCAAGTACTGTAGTGCTATCTCTTTATCATGAACATTGAATTTACAAGCTGTGACAAAGTTCCTCCTCTATCTTGGTGGGTCCTGCGCTTATTGGCGGATTTTCTTGCCGCAGAGATTCACCATGTGGGTTGGGGAACAGCCCAGAGACCTTCCCCTCTGGAAGAACCCACAGTCCAGGTCAATTAGGAGGTTTGGGGGGAACCCGGGCTCACCCTCTACTCCGGGTTCCAGCCCAGGGCCCTGTGGACTGCAGCTGTCTATAGTGCCTCCTGTAACAGCTGCATGACAGCTACAACTCACTGGGCTACTTCCCCATGGCCTCCTCCAAACACCTTCCTTATTCTCACCACAGAACCTTCCTCCTGGTGTCTGATAACGCTTGTGCTCCTCAGTCCTCCAGCAGCACACCCTCTCACTCTCAGCTCCTTGCGCCTCTTGCTCCCAGCTCCTCACACTCGCACCACAAACTGAAGTGAGCTCCTTTTAAAACCCAGGTGCCTTGATTAGCCTGCCTTAATTGATTCTAGCAGCTTCTTAATTGGCTTCAGGTGTCCTAATTAGTCTGCCTGCCTTAACTGGTTCTAGCAGGTTCCTGATTACTCTAGTGCAGCCCCTTCTCTGGTCACTCAGGGAACAGAAAACTACTCATCCAGTGACCAGTATATTTGACCTCTACCAGACTCCTGTACCCCACTGGTCTGGGTCTGTCACAAAGCGTACACTTATGTTAAAAAATAACCTGCACTCAAAAATAAAATAATGTAAAACTTTAGCACCTACAAGTCCACGCAGTCCTATTTCTTGTTCAGCCAGTCACTCAGACAAACAAGTTTGTTTACATTTGCAGGAGATAATGCAGTCCACGTCTTGTTTACAATGTCACCTGAAAGAGAGAACAGGCGTTCCCATAGCACTGTTGTAGCCAGTGTCACAAGATATTTACATGCCAAATGCCCTAAAGTTTCATATGTCCCTTCATGCTTCAACCACCATTCCCGAGGACATGCATCCATGCTGATGATGGGTTCTGCTCTATAACTATCCAAAGCAGTACAGACTGACGCATGTTCATTTTCATCATCTGAGTCAGATGCCTCCAGCAGAAGGTTGATTTTCTTTATTGGTGGTTCATGTTCTGTAGTTTCCCCATCAGAGTGTTGCTCTTTTACGACTTCTGAAAGCATGCTCAACACCTCATCCCTCTCAGATTTTTGGAAGGCACTTCAGATTCTTGCGTCGAGTGCCTCAGCTATCTTTAGAAATCTCACATTGGTACCTTCTTTCTGTTTTGTCAAATCTTCAGTGCAAGTGTTCTTAAAACAAACACCATGTGCTGGGTTATCATCTGAGACTTCTATAACATGAAATATATGGCAGAATGCAGGTAAAACAGAGCAGGAGACATTATTCTCCCCCAAAGAGTTCAATCACAAATTTAATTAATGCATTATTTTTTTAATGAGCATCATCAGCATGGAAGCATGTACCCTGGAATGGTGGGCGAAGCATGAAGGGGCATACGAATGTTTAGCATATCTGGCACGTAAATACCTTGCAATGCCAGCTAAAAAAGTGCCATGTGAATGCTTGTTCTCACTTTCAGGTGACATTGTAAATAATAAGTAGGTGGCATTATATCCCATAAATGTAAATGAGCTGTTTCTCTTCACAGTTGGCTGAACAAGAAGTAGGACTTAGAGGACTTGCAGGCTCTAAAGTTTTACATTGTTTTGTTATTGAGTGTAGTTATGTAACAACAAAAAAATCTACATTTGTAAGTTGCATTTGCATGATAAAGAGATTGCACTACACTACTTGTATGAAGTGAATTGAAAAATACTATTTCTTTTGTTTATCATTTTTAGAGTGCAAAAATTAGTAATCAAAAATAATAATATAAAGTGAGCACTGTACTCTTTGTATTCATTGTTGTAATTGAAACCAATATATTTGAAAATGTAGAAAAACATCAAAAATATTTAATAAATTTCACCTGGTATTCTATTGCTTAACAGTGTGATTAAAATTGCAATTAATTGCGTTAATATTTTTTGAGTTAATCACATGAGTTAACGGCGATTAATCAACAGCCCTATTAGTTTCTTGTGGTGGCTTTAGTGATGGAGATCAGGTCTAGATGTATTGCAGGGTGTTTTCACTTTCCTCTACAGCATCAAGTATTGATTATCATGAAAGGCAGACTGCACAGTAAATAGCCTATTAGACTGATATTGCTTGGCAAATCCTTTATTCTTATGGCTAGGCTGTAGGTTTTAAAACACTCCCTGCATAGGGGGTGGAGCAGAGCAAGGAGGAGCACTCAGACAGACACAAGGGGGAAAGCAACAAAAATGATAAAAGATTTAGAAAACCTGACTTATGAGGAAATACTGGGCATGTTTAGTCTTGATATAGGAAGACTGAGGTGGGGACCTGTTAAGTCTTCAAATATGTTTAACGGCTGTAATAAAGAGGATGGCGATCGATTGTTCTTCATGTCCACTGAAGATAGGACAAAAAGTAATGGTCTTAATCTTCAGCAGGGTATATGTAGGTTAAATATTAGGAAAAACTTTCTAACTATAAGGATAATTAATCACTGGAATTAGGTCATCAGGAGAGGTTGTGGAATCCCTGTCATTGGAGGTTTTTAAGAACAGGCTAGACAAACACTTGTCAGAGATGGTGTAAAGGAGTCCCATTAGGTTTTTCTCCCAGATGGTGGGAGACCCTGACCATCCCCACTTATCTACACTGGGTGGCTTATGTTCAGCTTCTGTTTCTTAGTCCTTGCAAGGAGGCCCCTGCCAATTGTGGGCCTTCTTATGGCTCTTCTGATAAGGGATCAAAAGGGAAATAAATGTACCAATGCACCTGAGAATAACTGCTTCCAGAGCCAACGCAAAGTGCAAAAGGCCCGCAGTACCTTCTGTCTAAGTAGCAGTTTTCTAGGAGTCCTTCTACCTGGATAGCTGAATCAGGCTCACTCTGTCAGGCTTACCCTGGGAGTTCAATGCATTCCCTGTAGTGTTGGGCGTTGTGATCTCCTGGATGGGAGTTCCTATTGCGGCTTCAGGAGTCGCTCCAGCTGTTTCCTGCTCAGGGTGATATCTCCCCCTGGTTGACTACAGTTTCCTCTCTAGCCCCCCTTCCCCGCCCCCCCAACATTCTGGTGCCTTCCTCATGAGTGTTGGTTCTATACCCTGTCAGGGATGGTCTAGGTTTACGTGGTCCTGCCTCAGCCCAGGGAGCTGGACTTGATGACTTCTTGAGTTCCCTTTCAGCCCTATATTTCTGTGATTCTATGAATCTCTGTCTGGGCTGTTCCTTGTACATGGTAGGTTGGCAATTTACGCCATCTCTTAGCGGATTACTGATCCTGGTGCACTGGTCCTACTCTGTGGCACGGTACAGAGGGGTAGGGCAGAGACCCCACTTCCCTGACACATTTTCTGATTCTCATTTCCCACAAACTGTCTGTACACTACCCAGAGTGCAGGGAATGCAACTGTAACTGTGTGTGGCTATTGTGAAATTAGCAAGAATGGGATGTTTTTTGCTTGCCCCCTTTGACCCTGCATGGCTGCTCACAGTGTAGCCATAGACTTAGTATTTCATAGCCTGATGTTGCATATTTGGAACTAGAGTAGATGCAGTTAAAATATTTGTTCTCTTTGTAAAGCTACTTTTTCTGTGGCGGCTGATTATGCAGTTTTGCTGCCCCTGTTTTATGTTTATGTTTCATGCAGAATATGTTGTGGCAGCCACTGACTTTCTTTCCTTGTTCTCAACTGTTGAGCATATCTGTGCACATTATCATCAATCACATCTTCATCAATTCATCTATATCTATATCTGAAATATTTTAATTTAGTCAACCCAACTCACTATATGTCATTTTAAAATCTCTTTCAAGAACGACCCACGTTTCTCAGGAGACCAATTAACCAAGTGGTTCTGGAGGAAGAGGCAGTAGAATTCCGATGTCAGGTCCAGGGGGATCCTCAGCCAACAGTCCGGTGGAAGAAAGATGATGTGGATTTGCCAAGAGGAAGGTAAGAGTAACCATTCTTGTTTTCATTGTCAGTCTCTCCTCTCTGGTTAACCCTGATTGCTTTGTTCTCTAGTGTAAAACCCTAGTAATCAGATATAATAGGTAAGGAAGTTTATTGCCTGTTGGTCAAATTACCCTATCAAATATGCTCCTGAGCTGGTGAACTAAGGAAAACCACGTGGGGTATGATCACCCATGGAAAAGGGTCTTGGGGAGAGGAGTGGTGAAGAGTTATTTTGCCCACATGGACATTCACTCCACTTGAAGAACATATCTGATGAGCCCCAGAAACAATAATAAGTACTTTAGAAAGCTGATATTCCAGAGAATAACTTACAGATGCTCTATAGGGGGCAAACAGACCAGAGTGCTTACATACCACTTGGAAACAGTAGTTGGAAGGCATAAAAGTAAGGCAGGCTGGAAGGGTTTGCTGGCGATTCTCCAGTCTTACACAATGGTTTGAGGCTAGAAAATAAGTCTGTCTTTTCTGGAATATTTTGGAAAGAAAGAAACAAAATGCCAGAAGTAGAGAAAATAAATTTAAGAGGGTTCAGTCATTAGTAACAGATGTTCTGGCAGGAAGAAAGGCAGGAAGCCACTAACACAACAGACTTAGTTTAACTTGAAAAACATATTTCCCCAGTGAAAGTGGAAAATAAGGCAACACCTTGAAAAGGTAGTTATTAATAGAGAGGTGAATTTTTGTATAATAATTTCAAGTGCTAGAACTGTAGAGGACTGAGCAAATGAAGGAGGAGAAAAGAACTCCAGCTGTGAACACATTAAGGGTGTTCCCATTGAAATTAATTGCAAAGCTTCCATTGGTTTCACTGGGAGGAGAATCAGCAGGAGCAGTCATATTCAACAACTAAACATTTCTCCTTACCTGATCAAGCACAAACAAAAGCAATGTTCATATTTCCAGAAATGGTAAAATGTTTGGTCATGACATGTTGTTGTTGATATACAAGTAGAAATAACATTAAAGGTAGTTTGCATTCATCACCTAACCCCTTGTTCATCTCCCACATAAACAATATACTGTGTAATACTATTATATTGTCTTTTCTCATTCTTCTTGTAATGTTCTGTATATAGACAGGTAAAGTGACATGAAAAATAGCACAAAAATGTGTAGGTATTTTGTTAGCACGTGCCTTGTCAATAAAATAATTCTCTGTACTGAAAATGGACATTTCATTGTATTAAGAGGTTTGTTTTTTTCTGAAGTATCAGTAAATAAATTTATGTTTTTTTTCTGTGGCTTACTCCATTATACTCCATATGAGCTTGTGTTTTGATAAGATGTTGTAAAAGGTAGCAAGCACATTTTGTTTGACATGTAGTAAACTTTACCTATCCCCGCCCCGACTTCCTCTTGGTAGACTGAAGGCCTCTTAACACCTTCATTTGTTGACCAAAAGTGACTCTGACCATGCCTGTACTATGAGCTAGGGGGTCTCATTCCCCTGCTCATGTACACATACTTGTGGTAGCTCAATGAGAGCTAGCACAGGTATAAATAGAACTGTAGCTGTTGTACTAGCACAGGCAATGGCAGCGTGGCACAGTTTAACTGTGCGGGGTAGAAGCACTGCTGAAACTGATGGGAAAATACTCTGCACAGCTAAGCTGTGCCTCCACTTCTACTGCCCTTGCTACCACAGCTACACTACCATTTATACTTGCACTAGCTGTAATCAAGTTACCGCGTGTATGTGCCTGTGAGCGGGGAAATCACAACCCTAGGTCATACAGTAGATGTAGCCTTTGCGGGCCTCAGTTTTCATGTGCCTCAATTTCTGGGCGCTTAACTTAAGACAACTTAAAGGGGCCTGATTTTTAGAAAATGCTCAGCAACCACCATCTGAAAATGAGACCCCATTAAGGTGTCTGAAATTGGGTACTCAAAAAAAGCATACTACAAAGGATCTATTATAAATATACCACTCTTGCTTCCTGGATGCATACATATTAATCCAAAGATTTTGCTGCTCTCAATTTGGAGGGTATGACCAATCTATTGCTCCTTCATGATCTACTTTTGACTCATACCCCACCAGTAGAAAACTGCTGATCTTGTTGCTTTAACTGCTAAGTTTGATAAAGATTTCAGGCTAACAAAGAACTCCTATCTTCTGGATTTTTAAATATTTAATGTTTGGGTTTTCTTTTTTCACCAAATAATAATAATAATAATAATTCAGTTATTTTAAACATGTGTTAACTGGAATTTGTTTCTTCGTGTAATGTTCCTACTACTGATATATTGTGACATCAAAACTAATGTAATAATAATACATATTGAATTTGGGTATACTGTAATGTATTTGCACCTAATGTGGTAAGACTAATATTTTAGGAACTGATCCTGCAAACGCTATTGCCAAATGTGGCATTTACTGTTGTGCACAGGTCCATTGAAGTCAATGGTAGCAACTCATGGTGCAACAATACTCTTAGTAATATTTGCAAGATTGGGTTTTTAAATTCGTTACACATGTTGAACGTACTGTTTGAATAGGATGCATGTTTATATCTATTAAAATATATCTTTACTTTACAGTTTAAAATAAAGGGACATTTTTGACAGAGCTTTTGTTCCAAATGCAGTAACAAATGTATGTACACCTCTACCCCGATATAACGCTGTCCTCGGGAGCCAAAAAAATCTTACCGCATTAGAGGTGAAACTGCGTTATATCGAACTTGCTTTGATCCGCCGGAGTGCGCAGCCCTGCCCCCTGGAGCGCTGCTTTCCTGCGTTATATCCAAATTTGTGTTATATTGGGTCACGTTATATCGGGGTAGAGGTGTATATCTAGTGTGAGAACCACCATCAGGGAAGCTTATGATTAGAATGTTTACATCAAACTTGGGATTTTGATGTGTGGGCAGATCAAGATGTCCTTTCTTTTTTGATTTTTGTTTCACTGTGTATACTTTCGTGCTTAGGACATCTATTGTGTTCAGGTGTTTTTTAAAAATCATTGTTATTACTATTAAGTCAGACTTGTAAGTAGAAATGCCAGATTCTGAACTGATGGTGGTTTGCAATTTTATATTTCATTAGATCAGTGTTTCTCAAACTTGGGACGCCGCTTATGTAGGGAAAGCCCCTGGCAGGCCAGGCCGGTTTGTTTACCTGCTGCGTCCGCAGGTCCGGCCGATCGCGGCTCCCCGCTCCAGGCCAATGGGAGCTGCTGGAAGCGGCGGCCAGTACGTCGCTTCCAGCAGC
>NW_020664389.1:7359888-7518814 GCF_002925995.2 Terrapene triunguis
GCTGGAAGCGGCGGCCAGTACGTCGCTTCCAGCAGCTCCCATTGGCCTGGAGCAGCGAACCGCAGCCAGTGGGAGCCGCGATCGGCCAGACCTGCGGACGCGGCAGGTAAACAAACTGGCCCAGCCCACCAGGGGCTTTCCCTAAACAAGCGGCGTCCCAAGTTTGGGAAACACTGCATTAGATCATGTTCATTCTTACTGCCTATATGCTCTTCTCTTTCTTTTCATATTTTAACTATTGTGAGATGCATTACCTTTCATTTCATATCCAAATATGATTTCTTCTTAGTAAAAGTTTAATTTTAAAACAATCACAGGGCTTTCATATGTATAGATGAAATACACACACACACACACACACACACACACACACACACAAAACTGGTTTTCATTGTTTACATAAATGGAAGGGAGATGCACACTAACATTCTGATCATAACCAGCTTTACCCACCAGAGAATACTCCAGATGTTGTGTTTTTATAGTGGAGTTTAACATTGCATTAACAGGTTTTTGCATTTATAATTGGAAGGTACAGTGTTAGAATCTTCATCTTAGTCCTTAGAACATCACAAGCTGCTACAATGGTGCTTAGATTCATCCATTTTAAGACCAGAAAGTCTAGTCTGACCTTCTACATAATTCCCAAGTCTTTTTCAGACTTACCACTTCCCAGGCTAGATTCTTCTCCTCTTATAAATATGGCCTACATTCTTAAATGTATAACCTTACATTTGGCCCTGTTGAAACAAATATTGTTTGCTTGTGCCCCTCTTACCAAGCGATCCAGATTACTCTGTATCAGTGACCTCTCTTCTTCATTATTTACCAGTCCTCCAATCTTTACATCATTTGCAGACTTTATCAGTAATGGGTTTGTGTGTCCTTCCGGGTCATTGATAAAGATATTAAATAGTATAGTGCCAAGAACCAATCCCTGTGTGATCCCATTAGAAAAAACATCTACTTCAGGGGTCGGCAACGTTTGGCACGTGGCTCGCCAGGGTAAGCACCCTAGCGGGCCGGGCCAGTTTTATTTACCTGCTGATGCGGCAGGTTCGGCCGATCGTGGCCCCCACTGGCCGCGGTTCGCCGTCCCAGGCCAATGGGGGCGGCGGGAAGTGGCGTGGGTGAGTAATGTGCTGGCCGCTGCTTCTCGCCGCCCCCATTGGCCCGGGACGGTGAATCGCGGCCAGTGGGGGCCGCGATCGGCCGAACCTGCCGCGTCAGCAGGTAAATATAACTGGCCCGGCCCGCCAGGGTGCTTACCCTGGCGAGCCGCGTGCCAAACGTTGCCGACCCCTGATCTACTTGATGATGATCCCTCATTTACAATTGCATTTTGTTACCTATCAGTAAACCAGTTTTTAGTCTATTTAATATGTGCCATGTTGATTTTGTATTATTCTATATTATTTATAAAAAATTATGATAACAAGTCAAATGCCTTTCAGATGTCTGAGAATATTATATTAAGTTTTTTTGGCAATATGTATTTTCCATAAACCCACGTTGGTAATGCAATGCTGACAGTTCCTGGTCATTGGTGGACAGGATTGAACCTGGGACCTTTGGAGCTAAATGCATGAGCCTCTACTGCATGAACTAGTCTTATCGATAAACTAGGCAAATACAACTTAGTTGGGGCTACTATAAGGTGGGTGCATAACTGGCTGGATAACCATACTCAGAGAGTAGTTATTAATGGTTTCCAATCCTGCTGGAAAGGTATAACCAGTGGGGTTCCGCAGGGGTCTGTTTTGGGACCGGCTCTGTTCAATATCTTCATCAATGACTTAGATATTGGCATAGAAAGTACGCTTATTAAGTTTGCAGATGATACCAAACTGGGAGGGATTGCAACTGATTTGGAGGATAGTGTCATAATTCAAAATGATCTGGACAAATTGGAGAAATGGTCTGAGGTAAACAGGATGAAGTTTAACAAAGACAAATGCAAAGTGCTCCACTTAGGAAGGAACAATCAGTTTCACACATACAGAATGGGGTGAGACTGTCTAGGAAGGAGTACGGCAGAAAGGGATCTAGGGGTTATAGTGGACCACAAACTAAATATGAGTCAACAGTGTGATGCTGTTGCAAAAAAAGCAAACATGATTCTGGGATGCATTAACAGGTGTGTTGTGAGCAAGACATGAGAAGTCATTCTTCCACTCTACTCTGCGCTGGGTAGGCCTCAACTGGAGTATTGTGTCCAGGTCTGGGCACCGCATTTCAAGAAAGATGTGGAGAAATTGGAGAGGGTCCAGAGAAGAGCAACAAGAATGATTAAAGGTCTAGAGAACATGACCTATGAAGGAAGGCGGAAAGAATTGGGTTTGTTTAGTTTGGAAAGGAGAAGACTGAGAGGGGACATGATAGCAGTTTTCAGGTATCTAAAAGGGTGTCATAAGGAGGTGGAAGAAAACTTGTTCATCTTAGCCTTTAAGGATAGAACAAGAAGCAATGGGCTTAAACTGCAGCAAGGGAGGTTTAGGTTGGACATTAGGAAAAAGTTCCTAACTGTCAGGGGTGGTTAAACATTGGAATAAACTGCCTAGGGAGGTTGTGGAATCTCCATCTCTGGAGATATTTAAGAGTAGGTTAGATAAATGTCTATCAGGGATGGTCTAGACAGTATTTGGTCCTGACATGAGGGCAGGGGCCTGGACTCGATGACCTCTCGAGGTCCCTTCCAGTCCTAGAATCTATGAATCTATGAATAAGCCATATGGCTGTTAGCTAAGGCTGTAGAGTAGACTCATTAAACTCTGTCTCTTAGTGGTCTCAGTGCCACCAGAGAGGACAGAACACCACACCCAGGAGGTGTGTGGATTACATACTTCCCCTAGCTGAGGAAGCGCATCCCGAGCTTCAGAGACTTCCCAGTTGAAATCCCAGATGAGGCCTCACTTGTAACGCCGACAGATCCCCTGTTGTCGGTGGGGGGATCGGATCTGGGGCTTCTGGAGCTTAGTGCGTGAGCCTCTATTGCATGAGCTAAAAGCCATATGGCCATTAGCTAAGGCTGTAGAGTAGACTCATTAATCTCTGTCTCTAAGTGATCTCGATGCTACAAGATGGGACAGAACACCACACCCAGGTGTGTGGGTTACAGTAACATAATTAATGCCAATCTTTCTTTAACTCTTTCAGTTGAGTCCTTTGGTTTAGTTAGTTAGTATCAGTCAGTCAATTATTTTTTTTCTGGGATCAATGTCATGCTAAGAGGCAGACACTTGTCAGCAGTCTCATCAGGATGGCTGAGGATTCGAAGGACTGGAAAGTTGTTCTCTCTAAAGAGAGGACTAGAGCACCCCCCCCCCATGATGACATAGCTTCATTGAAGTAAATAGATCTGTGATGATTTATACCTGCTGGGGATTTGGCCTAAGTTCTTTAGGTCAAGGCTGAGAAACATTGATGAGGCAGTAAAGGGAAGGCTTGATGTGGACAGAGCAGTAAAATGAGACAGACACATGCATGGAATTAAGCATAAGATCACAACTTTTATTAAACTTTAGACAGGGGAGGCTACCCACCTACCACCCATACTCTCCTATACCAGGCATTTAATTGGTTCCACTGCGGGAGTTACAGGGCTCCTTACCATGTAACCCATAAAGCAGAGTAGGCTCTCCTCAGTCTACTCTCCAGGAGTCCGCTCTCTCTGAGTCTTAGCACCCTCCATCCCCCCCAAGGAGAACAGAGGGTTTAGCAGGGCCACAAGGTCTGACCCTATCACAGGAACCCAATGCCCTTCACCAAAATCCCAGGTTTCTTACCTCTGGGAACCATTCATTAGCCACTCTGGCAATGGGCCACAGGTTACGACAAATAAACAACTCCACCCCAGTACCTCAGTTACATACTAAGTACCTTCCTACTTAACCCACTGTGTCTTGAAGGTGCTGTGAGGAAGGCAAAAAACTCCCTGGTCTTCTGCCAAATGGCCCATAGGAGAAAAAATTCCTTCCTGATCTCCTAAACAGTTGATCAGCTAGACCTGCCACATCTATCTGGCCAGATTCCTATTCCTTGTTTGGGAGGGTAGAGTGCGCTGCTGGAACAGAGCCGAAGGAGGCTCCACATGGCCTCCATGCTGGATTAAATCCTGAAGCTGGGGAATGCTGGCCAATCAGGACCTTTCACTCCCTAGCTGGCCAATGAGTTCCAGAGACTCCCAGAGGGAGGTGCTACCTATTGTCCCTTGGCAAGTGTCTCCCTCCCTGGCTGCTTGGACTGTCTCCCTTCATCACTGACCCCATCAGTTCCCTGTGTATGTGGGTGAGTGGCATTTCTACTACCCCTTCCTGTGCTTTACATGTTCACTGAATAAGCAGATTACTTTAGTTTCTAGTTCTTTCACTCTAGTACATTTTATGACCATTCAGCTACCTTTAAGGATGAGGTAAAGGGAGGAGAAATCTATCATTTATATAAACAAAAGCTTAAAGTGACATCTTCATCATTCAAAGAGTACTTGGGACTCTAAAACCATTTTGAACTGTATTTTATCTAGGCAGTTGAATTTGGAGTAATCTGAAAGAACAGCTTTTACTATATATATTTGTTCAGTGTGGGCAAAGATATTTGTCTAGTGTAGACAAAATGAATATCTAAAAGATGGGCAAGTGACAGCATGACAGCTCTGTCAGTTGAAGTGAAGACAACTTCTGAGTATTTTCTCTTTGAATGGGAAATTCTTTTTAAAGAGAAAATGAAGCTAACTTGCATCTTCTGAGCACCTCTATTATAAGCATTTTGCATCTACATTTCAGTATGAAACCTTCAGAAAGTTTTCCCTTTGCATCCCTTATTACATAAATAAAACCCTCCTCTGAGCAGATGTTCCACCCATCTATTTGTCTTACAGCTTAGAGTGTCAATTTCCTATTTCCACAGCTGATGACATTCTTTGTGCAGCTGCCTAATGTTAGTGTATATTCTGCTTTTAAATAATATTCTCCTCTTGGCTTCATCCCAGGATTACAATGGCAGGATTATAGGAGGTGCCCACTAGGGTGACTAGTGTTAAAGCTTTATTACGGTTTCCATTAGAGAGTTCAGCTTTCAAATATCTCTAGTTCAGTGATGCTAAAACATGAATTTTGTTATACAGAGTGTTAGGCCCTGATTCTGAAATGAGCACCTCATAGGAAGCAATTGTACAAAGTAATGTGCAAGATCAGGATATTAGCCTACAAGAATGTAAATGTCTCTCTCTCTCTCTCTCTCTCTATCAATCTAAATTCTTCTTTAAACTTTCTGTTTATTAAGAAATCTAAGAGTAAGGAGAGCATAATCACGTATCATACTTAGGAGATAATACAGTCAAATTATATAGCTATTACTGCACCAAATTTTGTGTTGCATAGTAATTGAAAAGCCCTTCAGCTCCTCAGAAACCTTACTATTATAGTTTTAATTATAAAGATCCTTTTGTGAACAATGTGTATCTCAAGTTGCAGCTGGATTAATTTAAGAAAAGCAAGCAACTCATAACTTCTGAAGAAACTTTGAGTATTTTTAAGTTACATTAACAATAAAGTTGTAATCTAGTGTTTTTGTTCAGATTCCTATTTACAAAAATAAATGAATGATGTTATTTTTAAACTGAATTCAAGTAGAAATTTGAAGTTTGGATTGGTGTTTTTTAGCAAGATTTTTCAAAATTGGATGCCTAAAGTAAGTTTTCTATGATAGAATTTTCAAAAGTGTCTAAGTGGTTTAGGAGCATAAATCACAATGAAAGTCAATGACTGGTGCTTCTAAGTCACATAGTTATTTTTTTAAAAAAATCTTACTCTTAAATCCTTTTGTAAGTGCCTAAATAATAGACCTGATTTCCAAAAGTTCTGAGAAATGAGAGGTAACAAATTAAGTGGTCAGGGCACTATCCTGGGACTTCGGAGACCTGAGTACATGTCCCTGTTCCACCACAGATTTCCTGTGAGAGTTCTGGCAAGTCACTATAGATACTTTTGAAAATCTCATTAGGAACAAACCTGCATCATTAGGTGCATAAATATCTTTTTAAAATTGGCCCTTAGTGTCCCTATAATTCAGTTCCTCATCTGTTAAATAGAGATAATAGCATGTGAGGGAGTTGTGAGGGTAAAGACAAAGACTGTGAGATGCTGTGCTCGGATACTATAGTAGTAGGGTGGTATATCAGTATTTTAGATAGGTTTATTATTTTAAACTTTGAAGTAGGTACTGCAAGGAAAATATGTAAAGGTGTTGGTGCCTGGTGCACCTTCATTAACCACATAGTTACAGCACACTATATTTGTTTCCAAAGAAACTGGTCATCAATTAAGAAAGCTCTAAGAAGGGCTCCATGGACACAGTTTATACAATAATATTGCTCCTACAGCCACATTCCTCTTATATTGTTTTGATTATATATTAACTGAATTATTCAGCATTTCTATGGTTTTGTAGACCACAAACTACTCCCAACAGATTAACAATTCCCTATATTACAAATTTTGGTACAAAACCAACAGGGAAAATAATAGTACAATGTGAACTCTGGGATGTGTAAAGCTTCATTCCAGAGGCTGTCCATTTTGAATCAATGACCCAAGACTGAAATGCATTGTGAGTCAAGGATAGAGGCACATGGTGTATATTTTATTTTAATTGCTCTAAAAATTCTACATCAATCCATAGCTACCACACTGCACTGAGGCTAGGGGAATAGTTAATCAAGTATGACTCATGTCAAGCTACTGAAGGTGAACAGGAAATTGTGGAGTCACTAGCCTGATGCCCCTAGCTAAAATATTAGGTTCACTATCTCATGAATAAACTTGGTTTGCCATATAAATGATACAGGTAGTCAGTACAAAGATGATTTCAAAGCAACTGAGGAAAAATATTATTTCAAAGCAAATAAGTTAGGCAGAGGGACCAGGACATATTGGATTTTTTTTTTAAAGTCAGTATACCACACCCCTTTTCAGTGACAGTTAGGTGTCCAGTTGTCTCCTTGATACATGCTTGATGTAAATAGGACTTACTGAAGGGCAAATAGACTCCTAAGAAATGGGGAGTAACAGTTAAGACCTCTAACCAAATATGGCCTTACTCAAATCATGACTCTGCTCCTTTTAATCCTTAGAACAGGAAGGGGGGCGTTGTTATTGTTTGAGATTCTTTGGTGGAGGGGTGACATTTCTTTGGCTTTCTATTTAATAAAAATTCGAATAGAGTTTGTGCAGTGTTTCATGTCTTCAAATTTCCTAGTAAAGCCTAAGAGAGCAGCTGCATAGCCTGTAATTATGTAGCAAGTAATACAGGATTTTTTTTTTCCTGAGGAAGTGAAGAGATTTTCAATTACAAGTTAAAATTTATGACACGCTGTAATAACTGTTTAAACCTTTCACACAGAAGAAGATAGCAGTGCCAGCTCTTCATGAGAGTCAGACTTACTCAGAGAATGTATTTTACAGTTGCCTTAAAAAATGTCTTAAGTAGCAATCACATGAGTCTTTTTTTTTTTTTTTTTTTTTTTTTCGTATTCCAGCCCAGAACAGCTGGTGGAGCTCTGTAAATACATCTTTAATGAAATTACAACCTGCACTTGTAAGTTGCATTTACAGACACTGTCTGATTAGATGGGCATTGTACTAAGGAATGAAAAGTGGCAACTGCACCAGCAGAAAGAGTTATTTATTTTAGATGCCATCCACACAATGGGAGAAGGTAGACAGGGAAACCTTAAGTTATACTTCAGAATTAAAGTGGTATGCAGTTTACACAAAGTGCATTGCTAAGTGCTATGAGATTGAGGGTTATTATATGAAACAGCAGAGAAAATCATAAAAAGCAGAGGTATGGTTTGTTATTTACTTAAAATTGACAATGTTCATTTTAGAAATTATTTTGGAAAAATACATGCATTATGTTCTGTTGTTAAAGGATAATCTCTTGTGCTTATATGTAAAAAAAAGTCATTATTCAAACCTCTGATTTTATATTTAATTTGATTAAGCAATTGTTGCAGTGAGAGCAATATGAGCACCAACTTCAGTCACAAGTGAGAATTTAGACATAATTAGAAGTTCTCTTTTTCTTCAAGTATGAATTTGGCTACATTTTCGCCTCAACTATAAGGCCCATGCAGCAGAGGTATCCATGACACATTTTTAAATCTAGTATCTTTTTTTAGTGCTTGCACGTAATTTCATACACATTCTGTGGGCACAAATTCCATCAATTAGATTTCTGATTTGCATGCATTGTCAGGTAGAGATCTAGTTTCCAGGATTAACACTGGTAATTTCTGTGGGCCCAAAACTGCAGGTACAAGATTGGATTTTAAAAATCAGCCCTTTAGTGTCCAAAATAGTAGGACTCTTTGGAAAGAGCAACAGAGGGTCCTGTGGCACCTTTGAGACTAACAGAAGTATTGGGAGCATAAGCTTTCGTGGGTGAGAACCTCACTTCTTCAGATGCAAGTAATGGAAATCTCTAGAGGCAGGTATAAATCAGTGTGGAGATAACGAGGTTAGTTCAATCAGGGAGGGTGAGGTGCTCTGCTAGCAGTTGAGGTGTGAACACCAAGGGAGGAGAAACTGCTTCTGTAGTTGGATAGCCATTCACAGTCTTTGTTTAATCCTGATCTGATGGTGTCAAATTTGCAAATGAACTGGAGCTCAGCAGTTTCTCTTTGGAGTCTGGTCCTGAAGTTTTTTTGCTGTAAGATGGCTACCTTTACATCTGCTATTGTGTGGCCAGGGAGGTTGAAGTGTTCTCCTACAGGTTTTTGTATATTGCCATTCCTGATATCTGACTTGTGTCCATTTATCCTCTTGCGTAGTGACTGTCCAGTTTGGCCAATGTACATAGCAGAGGGGCATTGCTGGCATATGATGGCATATATAACATTAGTGGACGTGCAGGTGAATGAGCCGGTGATGTTGTAGCTGATCTGGTTGGGTCCTGTGATGGTGTTGCTGGTGTAGATATGTGGGCAGAGTTGGCATCGAGGTTTGTTGCATGGGTTGGTTCCTGAGTTAGAGTTGTTATGGTGCGGTGCGTGGTTGCTGGTGAGAATATGCTTAAGGTTGGCGGGTTGTCTGTGGGCGAGGACTGGCCTGCCTCCCAAGGTCTGTGAAAGTGAGGGATCATTGTCCAGGATGGGTTGTAGATCACTGATGATGCGTTGGAGAGGTTTAAGCTGAGGACTGTAGGTGATGGCCAGTGGAGTTCTGTTGGTTTCTCTTCTGGGCCTGTCTTGTAGCAGGAGGCTTCTGGGTACACGTCTGGCTCTGTTGATTTGTTTCTTTATTTCCTTGTGTGGGTATCGTAGTTTTGAGAATGCTTGGTGAAGATCTTGTAGGTGTTGGTCTCTGTCTGAGGGGTTGGAGCAGATGCGATTGTACCTCAGTGCTTGGCTGTAGACGATGGATCGTGTGGTGTGACCGGGGTGGAAGCTGGAGGCATGAAGACTCAAACTCAAAGAATACTTTCAAGATAACACTGAACAGCGCACTGATACACAGATACCCTCCCACCAACAACACAGGAAGAAGAACTCCACATGGACTCCTCCTGAGGGTCGAAATGACAGTCTGGACCTATAAATAGAATGCTTCCGCCGACGTGCACAGGCAGAAATTGTGGAAAAACAACATCGCTTGCCTCATAACCTAAGTCGTGCAGAACGCAATGCCATCCACAGCCTCAGAAACCACCCTGACATTATCATCAAAGAGGCTGATAAAGGAGGTGCTGTTGTCATCATGAACAGGTCTGACTACCAGAAGGAGGCTGCCAGACAACTCTCCAATACCAAATTCTACAGGCCACTTTCCTCAGATCCCACTGAGGAATACACTAAGAAACTGCACCATCTACTCAGGACACTTCCTACACTAACACAGGAACAAATCAACATACCCTTAGAGCCCCGACCAGGGTTATTCTATCTACTACCTAAGATCCACAAACCTGGAAATCCTGGACGCCCCATCATCTCGGGCATTGGCACTCTCACTGAAGGACTGTCTGGATATGTGGACTCCCTACTCAGACCCTACGCCACCAGCACTCCCAGCTATCTCCGTGACACCACAGATTTCCTGAGAAAACTACAATGCATTGGTGACCTCCCAGAAAACACCATCCTAGCCACCATGGATGTAGAGGCTCTCTACACAAACATCCCACATACAGATGGAATACAAGCTGTCAGGAACAGTATCCCTGATGATGACACAGCACAACTTATTGCTGAGCTCTGTGACTTTATCCTCACGCACAATTATTTCAAATTTGGTGACAATATATACCTCCAGACCAGTGGCACCGCTATGGGCACCCGCATGGCCCCACAATATGCCAACATTTTTATGGCTGACCTGGAACAACGCTTCCTCAGCTCTCGTCCACTCATGCCCCTTCTCTACCTACGCTATATTGATGACATCTTCATCATCTGGACCCATGGGAAAGAGACCCTGGAAGAATTCCACCATGATTTCAACAGCTTCCACCCCACCATCAACCTCAGCCTGGACCAATCTACACGGGAGGTCCACTTCCTAGACACCACCGTACAAATAAGCGATGGCCACATTAACACCACCCTATACCGAAAACCCACCGACTGCTATGCCTACCTTCATGCCTCCAGCTTCCACCCCGGTCACACCACACGACCCATCGTCTACAGCCAAGCACTGAGGTACAATCGCATCTGCTCCAACCCCTCAGACAGAGACCAACACCTACAAGATCTTCACCAAGCATTCTCAAAACTACGATACCCACACAAGGAAATAAAGAAACAAATCAACAGAGCCAGACGTGTACCCAGAAGCCTCCTGCTACAAGACAGGCCCAGAAGAGAAACCAACAGAACTCCACTGGCCATCACCTACAGTCCTCAGCTTAAACCACTCCAACGCATCATCAGTGATCTACAACCCATCCTGGACAATGATCCCTCACTTTCACAGACCTTGGGAGGCAGGCCAGTCCTCGCCCACAGACAACCCGCCAACCTTAAGCATATTCTCACCAGCAACCACGCACCGCACCATAACAACTCTAACTCAGGAACCAACCCATGCAACAAACCTCGATGCCAACTCTGCCCACATATCTACACCAGCAACACCATCACAGGACCCAACCAGATCAGCTACAACATCACCGGCTCATTCACCTGCACGTCCACTAATGTTATATATGCCATCATATGCCAGCAATGCCCCTCTGCTATGTACATTGGCCAAACTGGACAGTCACTACGCAAGAGGATAAATGGACACAAGTCAGATATCAGGAATGGCAATATACAAAAACCTGTAGGAGAACACTTCAACCTCCCTGGCCACACAATAGCAGATGTAAAGGTAGCCATCTTACAGCAAAAAAACTTCAGGACCAGACTCCAAAGAGAAACTGCTGAGCTCCAGTTCATTTGCAAATTTGACACCATCAGATCAGGATTAAACAAAGACTGTGAATGGCTATCCAACTACAGAAGCAGTTTCTCCTCCCTTGGTGTTCACACCTCAACTGCTAGCAGAGCACCTCACCCTCCCTGATTGAACTAACCTCGTTATCTCCACACTGATTTATACCTGCCTCTAGAGATTTCCATTACTTGCATCTGAAGAAGTGAGGTTCTTACCCACGAAAGCTTATGCTCCCAATACTTCTGTTAGTCTCAAAGGTGCCACAGGACCCTCTGTTGCTTTTTACAGATTCAGACTAACACGGCTACCCCTCTGATACTCTTTGGAAAGAGTTTCAGATAAGACTTGTATCAGTTCTTTTAAATGAATAAAAGTCAGAAACTTTCATTTTTAAAAAAGGTTTAGGTCGTGCCTGATCTCGAGCACTTATATTTCCCTTTGACTCCAACATCTCTCAGGATTAGGCTTTAAAAGCTGTTTCCGTAAGTAAGTAACAAACTGTGTAATTGTGAATTCTATTGTACAAAAGAAGCACTACATAACAACATTTATATTTTGTGGATGGAACAGTGAGGTATTTAACTGCAGTCTCCTCTAGATACAACCAAGGGGAGAATGACCTTTCAATGAAATATGAGTTAATAACCCTACAGTGCTGAGTGCTTTGGTCGAGTTAATCTTAGTACAGATTGTAACAAAATGTAGTCTAATGTGTACTGAAAATTAATTAGAGGAAAGACTGTGTTTTAATGGTGTGATGGATCTAATCTTTGATTACATCAGCAAATTTCTATTGCAATTAATAACAATTAATCGTACTAAATAAAGGAATCAGGGGGGAAAGGTTTATCATATTAACTGTAGCATTCACACTATATCACCTTACATCCATTGTGTTTTCCATTCTCAGCATTTTGCTTCCTAAACTAACCATCAAGGAGAGACTGACTCCCTTTATGAGGAGCATAGGGGAGAAAACAGGATGTTTTTAATAGCTTGTCAAGGAGAGATAGTAAAAGAAAGAAATTGAATGTGCTATTTGTATACTTATGTGCAACTGGAGAGACTAGAGGCAGTTTCCAGAGGATATTGTTGTCCAGTGTTAAATGCAGCACATGGCTGGTATATGTTGGTCTATAACAGGGGTCGGCAACATTCGGCACGCGGCAGGGTGCTTACCCTGGCGGGCCAGGCCAGTTTTATTTACCTGCTGACGTGGCAGGTTCGGCCGATTGTGGCCCCCACTGGCCGCGGTTCGCCGTCCCGGCCCAATGGGGGCGGCGAGAAGCCGCGGCCAGCACATCGCTCGCCCGCGCCGCTTCTCACCGCCCCCATTGGCCCGGGATGGCGAACCGCGGCCAGTGGGGGCCGCGATCGGCCGAACCTGCCGCGTCAGCAGGTAAATAAACCTGGCCCGCCCCACCAGGGTGCTTACCCTGGCGAGCCGCGTGCCGAACGTTGCCGACCCGTGGTCTATAATATAACTTGTGGATATTTCATACAACTTAACAGATCAAAAGTAGAGGTCCAAGACCTGCAATACAAACATGTTTATTTGCTGCTATCCTAAAACAGATGAAGTCATTTTAAACTGGGGAGAGGGGGGTCTTGATTATTAGCAGGAGTGGGTGGGTGAGATTCTGTGGCCTGCGTTGTGCAGGTCAGACTAGATGATCATAATGGTCCCTTCTGACCTTAAAGTCTATGAGTCTATGAGTCTTGTATATAATTCTTATCGAGTATCAAAGTGGTGCCCCACTCACCATGATTCTCTCCTGTTGGCCCTTCCGTTTCACCTGAGGATTGATTCCCCCTCTCCTTTGTACTGTATTGGAAAATTTTGGCTATACCAAATAAAAAAGCTTGGTAATTGTATTGTGTGTAACATTTGCTTCTAAAATTCAGAAATGTTGAGCAGGTTCTCAGAGTTCATGCTAAGGAAGCCTGCCTTTTTGACATGTTCTACACTCTTTTAAGGACATGAAGTAATTTGGGTTTCTGATAAATAATTACACTGCCTGGGTTGACTAATAAGACCATATACTTTTTTTAAAAATTGTGTGGAAAAAAATTGCATGGAAACCCTTTCAGAAGAGAAAGAGAAATAAGATGGATTCTCACAAACAGGAATTAGGACCAGTAACCACTAGCTCATTGGTACTGTTCGGAAGGTGGGACACAGGGAGACTTCCTCTCTTATTTTAAGTATGTTCCCTCCCAGTAAAGGATATGAAGGATGAGCATTTCATTAGAAGAAATCAAAGGTTGCCCATGAAACCACTGCAGAAGAATTTTTGTACTGTAAGAACCAACAAACCTCTGACATGTGCCAGCTCCTCTTGTTAGGTCTTGTGCTGAGACCAATTCAACAATAGTGAAACAACTGATTTTAATAACATGATTTTGAGTTCAACTGTAACACCAAAAATGCTTGAATTAGAACATTAACATACTTTCCTCTTTAGTGGCCACTTTATGCTTTGTTCTTGATTTACAATAGAGATTAGAAAATATTGCAGTTAATTTCACTGACAAGACTACCATAGTTAATCATCACGCTTAAGGCAAAGAAGCATAGACCAGCCAACACAAATTCTGTTCCTTTCAGAATGTTAACAAGCAGCATGTTCAGATTTCTAAAAAATGCTTCTTTTAACTGTATAAAAGCATGTTTAGTGAATTCAAGATGCTGATCTTGGCTCAGACTTGGTTATTGGATTCCAGCCATTGCTGTATCCTTTTTTTTTTTTAATTTATAAGCAGAAATGGACATGAAGTAGTATTTCCCCCCTTCTTTAAAGTGAATTTTGTGGCTGTGAAAAGTGCTAGATTGACAGCCCTGAGACTTGAGAGTCCTCTGTTGACAGATGAATTACGACATGGGCAGCAGTAATGTCCCCAGTGCCTGACAAATACATTTCAACTCTGATGTAAAGAACCATTTCAGAGCTAGGAGGATAGGTCTCCAGGCCAATTCATTATGGGTATATCTAGGCTGCAGCTGAGAGCGAGCCTCCCAGCCCGGGTAGACAGACTTGTGGTAGTGGGGCTCATGCTAGTGCACTAAAAATAACGGTGTGGATGTTGCAGCACCTGGGGAAGCATGGGCCACCCCCGGGTCTGAGCACGGGTAGCTAGGCTGAGCCGCTGCCAGTACCACAATGTCCATTCAGCTATTTTTAATATGGTAGTGTGAGCCCCGCTACCACAAGTCTGGCTCACTCCAAGCTGCAGTGTATGCATGCCCATAATGAATTAGCGTGGAGACCTACCCTCCTTTAAATCAATGGTCCTTTACATCAGCGTTGAAGTATATTTGTCAGGCACTGGGGACATTTGTATCACTGCTGCCCATGTGGCCTCTTATGTCAGACTGCCGACAAGGGTGACAATTGGTTCTGATTTTTGTGCCATGGAGAACTGTCTGTCAGGAGCTGAAGTGAGACCACAAAGCTATTTCACGTAGACATCAGGTGGTAATAATTTCCAGTCAATACTGACTTTGTCTGTAATTGAAAAGGTAATGTAGAGGTGAGGTGAATGATTCCATATCCTTTTAATAAGCCCTTCAGCCCTTTAGTCAAACACAAAAGTTGGTCCTTTGTATATATTTTGGTGTTACAGATTTACTTCACTCTCTGTGAGAGAACTTCTTTGCGGAAAAGAATGGCATCCTGACTCTCTTCTTCTTCACATCCCTTCTGAGCACCTAAACTTTATGGCTAACTTTCCAGCATTGACCACGTCTCTTACCAGTCACTGTAACTTTTAAAGAAAGAAAACTTAACACACTTCATTTGTCTTTTGCTATGGATTATCCTTCCCATTCTTTACCCTTTTTTATCTATAACCATCACTTTTGAATTTTGTCTTATTTGGATTTTGAGCTGTCTATGATGTGTACATTCATACATATGTGTGTGTGACTTATGGCACTGTATAAATATTAATAACAAAAGAATGCATTGCTTTCGGAAAAAAATCACGTTACTTCAGAACTTGAAGCAATTTTGCACAATGAATGTAACTGTTAGAGTTTTATATTATTTTAACATATTTCAGGCCACTCTATCAAATGCCAAAAGCATATGTTGCTTTAAGGAATAGTGAGCATGTGGTTTTGTACTTTATATTGCTGCAATTAATAGTGGAAATGGTAGTTTAATTATAAAAATGTGCTGATAGCAAACCATAAATGTTTTCAGATGAAGCCAAAACATTCTTTCCAAGTGTTTAATGTGCCAATAGCAGATGTGAATAATAACTTATGCCACTTAGCTCTGTCCCTGGTCCAGATCCTGGGCCCTACCGTGGCCACGTCACTTGGTCTGCAAGTGAAAAACCACCAGGAAGCCATTTTAAAAAGCTACCTGAGGATTTCCATGGCATGGTGAATTCCAGGGTGATACAGGGAAAGCATATTGGATCCTATACTGTGCATCTGCCTTGCTGCTGGTGTAGGAGGCATGCCCAGGGAAAAGGGAGTGTACTGGAAACCACTATGTGCAGCAGACTGCCACAGTCCACCTGCTCTAATGCTGCATTCAGGGCTATTATCAGCTGGCTCAATTTAGAATGGTCCTGAGTTGACTCTAAGATGCATCTCAAAATCACACCAACGTGTGGGATCCCCAGGCTCAAGGATACAGAAAGGTTATTTAAAGCTGAGTGTGTGTGTGTTATTTTTATACACACACACACAAATAAAAGTAATTTAAAGCATATATAAACTGTCAGCACACTAGTATACAACTGTCATTTATCAAAACCAGCAATGAGTGCATTCATATATGCCAGAGACTGCCAAATTTCACAATCAGAATCACCCAATTTCTATTAGAATTTCCTCACCAGCAATGTTTTTTCATCTGCTCGCTTTCTCTTTATTTCTCATTTATTAAAGCCAGACCCATTCTAACTGTGACTTGTAGAACAGGAATAATTTTATATGATGTTTTAAAGTGGCTGATTTGTATCCACACATATATCTTATATATAACTCACTTCTGTGCTGCCTTCAGAGCTGAGCTCCCAGCCAGCAGCCGCAGAGCTTCCTGCAACCAGTGGAGGTTCCTGGAGGTGCGTCTGACCCAGCCCCGGGAACGGCCCAGTGCATGATAGGAACCCCCTTCAGGGGTGTCCCCAGACTGCCCCTCCCTGGTTCCGGATCCAGCGTTCAGGGATTAAAGGGGTGTTGGACAGGCTGTGGGGGGAACCAGGCTCTGCCCCCCCAAAAGTGATAACCACCCCATATCCTGTGACCCTCACTTCTGCGCTGCTGCTGGCGCCATTTAGCTGCCGAGCTTTGAAGGCAGCACCACCGCCAGCAGCAGCGCAGAAATAAGGGTGGCGATCCTGCGACCTCCCATGACTCCCTTTTGGGTCGGGACTCCCATGGTTACAGCACTGTGAAATTTTAGATGTAAACAGCTGAAGTGGTCAGGCGTTATGGTGTGCGCCTGTAATCCCAGCTTTCCATTATAAAATAACTTCATTTTCTTGGAACTTTTCTTTTTTACTTGTTAATTAGCCTGACAAAAAAATTAAGCTGTAGGCTTATAAAACGGAGCAAAATATCTCACGTTTTGTAGTAGCTACAAGAAGTCTGCACACAAACTCTCTTTTTAATAAAGATAATGTCACAAACATACTTTGGAGAAAAATGCGCAGATAGAATAAACTGTTGTGACTTCATTTAAGTCAGTTTCACCAATTTGCACCAGTGAAAGATCTGGTCCTTCCTCTTGTAAACTGCTTTCTGCAGAGACCATGACTTTCTATGGGCCACATTTGGAGAACTGTATGAATGCTAAAATTCATGCCCATTGATGTGTCTTATCTGCATTCACAATTGTAATGATTGAATACACAGTCAAAGGAAATGCACGCTCACATCACTAGTTAGACATTTACCAGGCCATCTATGAGTGTAATGACTGCAGCTGCAGACACAATTGTGCTAATTGTGCATGCAAAGTAGGCACGTAAGCACATGTGTATTTTCGATGCTTAATTACATGGACATTTTTGGAAATCTTGCCTTCAATGCATTTTGTAAAGCACTGTGTAAATGTATTACACTCTAATGAAATAGAAGATAGCAAATCCCAAAACCTTCATTTTAACAGTCACCTACACAGCATTTGAATGATCAAAAGTTTTATAATTTCAGTACATTATCTTTTTTTATTTGTTAAGTGCAGACAGATGATTGGGTACTGAACAATGGACAAATAAAGTTTTAGAAATGGGGCAAAATCATTAGCAGCGGAGAAGAAAAATAATTTAACCATTTTTTTATAAATTCAAACTAGTGCATGACAGTAACCTCAATATAGTAACTATTTTTAAGCATTGTAGATTAATTTGTTTTGTTTTATTCATTATTTGGTGAAACAGATGGTAATGGTTTTGTCACAGTTTTCTTTTCTTTTTCTTTTCTTTTCTTTTCTTTTCATTTCCCCACTTTGTCACAGCTGGTTACCAATCAATCTCAATTCACGGTACAGTGATGATAGCACATGTTGTCCGGGGGCCAAATCTGATTGGGTTGCATTTTTTCAGCAGTGTTTCATATCAGAAAAAAACGTGTCTGCATGGCAGGGACTGTCAGCACACTATTGTACAACTGTCATTAATCAAAACCAGCAACAATGAGTGCATTCATATATGCCAGAGACTGCCAAATTTCACAATCAGAATCACCCAATTTCTATTAGAATTTCCTCACCAGCAATGTTTTTTCATCTGCTCGCTTTCTCTTTTTTTTTCTCATTTATTAAAGCCAGACCCATTCTAACTGTGACTTGTAGAACAGGAATAATTTTATATGATGTTTTAAAGTGGCTGTTTTGTATCCACACATATAATGACTGCTTATTTAAAAATCCTCTCTCAACTCAGTACTGATGGCTGAAGAGTAAGCTAGAGTGAAAGGTTAAGTACCTTAAACTGTTTAACAAAAGAACTATTTAAAAGCTATTAGATGATAGTAAATACATATAACTACACATTAGGGGCTACACGTTATAGTTAATTTTGGCATCAGCTTGGGCAACAGCCAGTAATATTCAGGTAGTATATTGAAAGGTGTTTCTTGACATTATGCATATTGTACAAGCGTTGGTTGTGACTTCATAGTTAATTAAGATTGAGCTGATTTTTTCCCCTTAACACTGAGATTCAGCCTTTTTGCTATACACGAGTACAATGTATCATCCCCAAATTTACCCTGCTTATTCTCTGAGTACAGAATGAATGTTCTAACACTTTAGAAGTTCATCCCTTAATAAGTTTGAGTTACAATTAATTTTAAAATGGATTCTGTAAGAAATGTAGCATTCACTATCAGACCTTTTTCTGCTCTGAATGATCTTAATAATGGAGTAACCCAGGCCCTACAAACTTTCCATAAAGTTAAAGCTCCTTGAAATCTTATGTATGGGCTACATTTGAAGAAATTATGTTGTAATTAAGCTAAATTATTACTTGTTGTATTTAATTAGATAGGGTTGGGTCAGTGACTGAGGTCATTCTTAACTGGAGCCATGATGGAATCAATCATCATTGCTTGCTAATATTCTATTGGTAGAAATGGGTCAGTGACATGAGGAAGTCTGTGCATGTGTCAAGAGTTTTCACTGATAAATTACTTGGCTGCTAGTTGTCACTGCTCTTAAAAGTTATGTCGCTGTATGCTAGCAAATGAAGGACCAAATTCCCAAGTCTGTGCTGTCTTCTTTGCACTGCTCCAGTTTTTTTTTTTACACACACACACACACACACACACACACACACACACACAGCTTTAAAATTGATGCTACATATCTTCAGTTCACTAGAGATATCACATGGTAGCATTCTCTTTGGGGCTCTAGGTTATTGTTCATATATGACATTTTTAATATTTAAATACTAATTATATACCGTTCATCAATAGTAAGGGACAGAGGTCCAGTTCTCATGTGTTAAAATGGACTATCCCAGAGCCTTCAGAACGTCAAGGTCTCAGCATGGCCATAATTTGGTCAGGTGTGATACTCCAGAGGGTCAATGACATTAATCCAGATGCAGGAGATCTTGCCTGCAAAGTTAAATAATGCAAGCTTTTTATAATAGAAGATACTGGACTTTGGTACTGGGAGAAGGCAGTTTGAATTGGTTAGATTGTTCACCATCCACAACAGTTCCGTGGGATGTGACTTTACAAAGACCGGTTTCAGAGTAGCAGCCGTGTTAGTCTGTATCCGCAAAAAGAATAGGAGTACTTGTGGCACCTTAGAGACTAACAAATTTATTAGAGCATAAGCTTTCGTGGGCTACATCCGAAGAAGTGGGCTGTAGCCCAGGAAAGCTTATGCTCTAATAAATTTGTTAGTCTCTAAGGTGCCACAAGTACTCCTGTTCTTTTTACAAAGACCGTGGTGGAGGAGAAGAAAGATTCAGTGTCACCACCCCTTATTGCACAGGGTCATTTGTGTTGCTGTGATCAGATTCAGAGCCAATTTTCCTTCAGTCTTCTTACCGCCTGCTTCGTCTGTCAAAGTTTATCAATTAACCGTGGTGACTTATGTGGACAGTGTGGATGGAACAGATGACTTGAGGGGCATTGCATCAATGTTTTAGGACACCAGATGGTTGTAATGTCCCACGAGTGCCTCCATGCACTGGTCTAGTTGCTAGATGGCATGCTCTTTCAGGATGGTCCAGAAACCCACTGAGGCCCTGGCGGCTGTGCAGGCAAGAAGGCCTGGACCTCAATTTGAAGTACCGGTAATTGATGATTGGACCTTGATAGAGACATGTTTACTCTACCCTCCATGTCAATACCCAAGTGGGTGATTAAGGTTGTGCTCTAGTTCTGCATTCTGGCATGCCAGGCGGTTGGCTTTTTCACCTAGTAGCCTTTTCACAATCTGCATGATGGACAGGAAAAAGCATAAAGGCTGCTGAGGCTTACAAGGCAGCTGGCTGGCATGCCAGGACCAACACATCCGTGAGACGAAGAGGAGCAAGTCAGCTGCAGCCCACAGCAAACTGCAGAGTTGTGTCCCAGACTGCCTGAATTAAAGTTCAAAGAGTCAGTCAGGCACAGTCCTGCTGCCGTCTGGTTTTAGCCCAGCAGTGGTCAGAGTGCCATTTGGATGTTATCGTTCCTTAAAAAAGAAACAAACAAACAAAAACACTTCAGCAAAATAAACGGCCAGTTGCTGCCCTGCACTGTAGGTTTTTTTCCTACCCTCACCTAATCTCTATGTGGTAGCAAGTCTTAATTTCAGAATATTTTATAGGAACCAAATCTGGCCCCACGTGTCTTACTCCTCTAGAGCTGGCCCTATGTCAAGGAAATACGCATTCTTTCTTGTTTGTAGCAGTTTGTTTGCCAAAGACAGTAGCTTCTCCATCAGTATGGGAAACGGGTGTTGTATTCTTGTGATTTTTATGGAAGTTATTGCTTCCATTTGCCTTTCTCTCCTATGAAAACGGTGATTTCAATTTGTCATTGACTGGTGCAGCACAGTGTGCAAAATTACATAATTCAGTGCAACACCCCAGAAGAAATGTGCCATAATAACTGCATATGGCTTTTAAATGCATATTTACAATAGCTTAGTGCTGCTCAAGGAACGGCGGGCCAGATTCTCTGCTGTCATAATTTTTAACCTCAATGGAATTAAGCCAACAGCAAATATGGCCCTAAATTTCTGGAATACACTGTAGCACCCTCCCGCTTTTCCCTCTGGCATACCATTTATGCATCAGATAAATGTGACAAACTGAATAAAAGTACACCTAAATATGATTCCTAAATACATAAGTGACAAGTACTTATGCACCATCCTGCACACCAGTAGTAGAATGGTTAGCCTCAGTTGTTCTTTTTGTTAATTTTTACATGGCTTCTTACCTAATGAATTTATGGAATATGAAAGGGAACGATCTCAGATCACAATAAAAGGTCTGCAGAATATGAAATAAGGGGATTCTGATTTTTAATTATCCCTGAAACTATTAATTTTAATTGATAATTTGAGCTTTACTTAGCAAAAACTGATCTTTTTACAGTATTTCAGCATGTAGAACTCATGGGTTAATGTTCCAGAAATTTTGTTAGTACACTAACATCCCAGTATCTTTACTATATATTGACTGCATCTATTACAAGTACAAAATAAAAAAGTAATAACAATACATAATAATTAGCACAGAAATTAACATCTGGGGTTCTGAAATGGTTTACAAGTATTAATAACTTCAGCCTCACACTACACAATCTCACAACACTCCGGAGGGAAGTAGCTGAATTATGCTCTGATTCAGCAAAAGATTTACACATGTGCTTAAATCCCATTTAAATTATGCAAGTGCTTAATTTCTTTACTGAATTGGGACCATAATCTCCATTCTACAGATAAGTAAAAGGAGGCAGAGTGCAGTTGAATCACTTACTCAGGGTCACACAGAGCGTCTTTGAAGATCTAGGTATAAGACTCAGCTCCCTCGAGGTCCAGTCTGGTACGTTAGCCTCAAGAGCATCCTTCCCCCTTAGAGTTGACAAATCTGCAACTAAATATTATGGTCAAGATCAGATAATTTCAGGTATAGTAGGGTTGTTACCTCCAAACAGAATGTTTATCCAAGTTCTGTAAAGGGGAATATTTCAGGAGTAAAATATACCTCATAAAAACCTTTGTGGGACTTAGAGTGCCCATTGAAATCATTAAAAGACAAAGCCTCCCATTGACTTCAATGGATCGGTCCCTAAAACAGCCATAATATTTTATCAAGCGAGTGTTTTTCAGGCTGACAGCAATTGAAATCTGAATATCTTTCAGAATTTAAGTTAAAAAAAATTTACAAATGAATGTTCACTGCATACTGAAGTATGCACACTATGCAGATACATTCTGAATAGCTTTAGCCCTAGCATAAGAGTAAGTAACAAGAAAGAGGAAAAAGGGGGAGAAAAATGCAATGAAAATGTTTCTTCTTTGTTAAAAAAAAAGTAAAGCTCCTCTCCCTATTCTGTTCAATTAGTACATTGTGCTACTGGGAAACTGATGTGTGTCTTGCATCTAAACTGTCACTTTGCAAAGCCTGTGTTTACAATGTACATTGTGCATAAATGAGTGCAATGTAATTTCCTGCTCCACCCTCCTACAGGGGCTGACAATTTTACTAAGGACCTGTTAGGGAAAAACTGTTTTCAAAGCAGTAGATGTAAAATATGAAGCTCATGCAGTTAAAGCCATGATAAACCCGAGCTGTCATATATTGATAACTGATGCCTGATAGCTTAATTTTATCATATTGCTCTAGATCAAGGGCAGAGTGAGTGATATTATTAATAAAGCCCTAATACTGAGTGAACATAGCAATACTAATTTTATGGCTGTAAAGTTTTTAACTAATGCATAGTGCAATAAAAATGTCATGAAGATTAATGCCTGGTGGAATTATCTAACTCTAGATAATAAATTATCTTCCCGAGATGTATCCAAGATAGAATCAGATTGGTAAACTCCAGGTGAGAAATTTTGCCATGTATATTGTCAGCTACATAACGTCTTTCCTTTCCCTTATTTCTGTAATGCAGATATGACATCAAAGATGATTACACCTTACGCATTAAAAAGGCCACGAGCACAGACGAGGGAACCTACACATGCATTGCTGAGAATCGAGTTGGAAAAGTGGAAGCCTCTGCTACCCTCATAGTTCGAGGTGAGTGCTACAGTACTTGAGAGAGTGTCATGTTTCAGTGTCACATTCCGACACAGTGGGCCATATCCTCACCTGGAAGTGATGCAGGCCGGGCCACCACTTCCCGCAGCTCCCATTGGCTGGGAATGGCAAACTGCGGCCACTGGGAGCTGCGAGCGGCCATACCTGCAGATGCTCAGGTAAACAAAGCGTCTCGCGGCCAGCCAGGGACTTACCCTGAACTAGCCGTGAACCAAGTTTGGGAACCCCTGGCCTAGATCCATCACAGCCAATGGTGCTATACTGATTTTCACCAACAGTGAAATCCTGGCCCCATTGAAGTCAAGGGCAAAACTCCTATAATGGGACAAAAATTTCACTCCAGCTGAGGATCTGTCCCAGGATTTGTAACTGAAAGCACAAATTCGTATGTATGTGTGTGTCTAGTTGTAGGTTTTATTTTATCCGTTAGTAGACTGTTTTTTCATGTTCCTTTCTGTAATAAAATTAGGAACAACTTAAGTCAATGTATATTTATTTTATTTTTTAAATTTTGAACATTTCATAATGGAGCCTTCTGCCATTTTTTTTTCACTTGACAGACTAGCACCATCCCAAGAAATAAGAGACTTGGTTAAGTATAATAGTTAAAGCATAACCTTTTCCTCTGAAAATGTCTTTGGACACTGGTACCCACCTATTGTTTACATCGTGTAGTTGGATGTAGTGAGGAGGTTTAAAATCCCAGCAGCCTAATGAGTTTTTAGATAGTACTTTGTGACAGTACATACGGAGATGTTAAATATGGAGAGAGAGAAAAAATATGAAAATGTATTTCCATAAGATTAAATAAAATATAGTAGTTAAAATATTTTGTTATTTTGTTCAAAAAAGATAAGCTGCAATTTTGATACAATGGGTATCACACAGACACTATTTCACAGTTTACTGGTGCATGATGAAGGTTTTCAGTAGAGCTGTGAAAGGTTAATAAAAACATTTTTAGCTTCATCTTCTCTTTTTTTCTTCCCCCCCCCCCCATAGCCATTAAATCAAATGTTCAAAATCTCTCTGGATTGCTTTATTAGAACAGGGGTCAACTGACCCAAGAGGCCGACTTCCATTTCCATCCATTTAATGCATGGACACAGTTCAGTTTAATTTGCTGAATTCAAAGAAAAAAAATCACCCAGTGGCTTTGCAAGGGGGGAGATGTTAGGTCAGTATATAACAAAGAAACGAGAGTATTGTGATAATCCATCTGCTAAAATATTGCCATAATGTCACTTTAGATAATAAGTGATAATGTGGCTTTCTTGATGTAATCTGAACATGGCTTTACTTGCTATTTGTTTGTGATGAGGATTATTCTTCCATTTTGTAATTTGATAAAAATAGGCACAAGAATTAACTCTCAAAAAGTGTACACTTCCTTTGTCACGAAAAGAATCAAATACCCAATAAATCTGGCCATCAGTTTAGTGGCCTTAAATTCTCCTAGAACTGTGTCCATTGTATACATTATTGGGTCAAGCCTTTCTTTTTACTAGCCTAGCCTTGTGATACGAGCAATGACTAGAACAAAGCAAAAATCCTTTGAACTCATTGGAGCCTGAACTTGACCAAATTAAGGTGGAAAAAGGAAATATATAATTTAATCGATTTTCCTACACTCAAGAAGATTTCCCATTATCTTTTTCCTTGGCTTTATAATCTAAAGGCCATAGGCAGAGTGTTTATTCAATACAAAAGAAGCCACTATATTACAAGCATATTAAACATTCAGGATGTGACAGAAAATGAGAAAAGCTAAGAAATTCAATGTTGAATGCTTGGCACTCTAGGCTCTTGGGAAACAAGGAACCCCTAGCTAAACTTCCTTTGACTTCAAAGGGATCAGGATTTGGTCCTATTTTAATTAATGAAGGTCTTAACCCTGAATTACCAAACTTTTGTCAGCTTGTGTCATTACTGTATTTAATATAAAGTTATTATTTGAAATTACCTTACTTTCATCATATTCACTTTGTCCCATGAAAAGCGGGGAAACAACTCACATGCTTTAGAATTCACTGTGTGGGGTGGCCCTAGTCCTGTGTAACTTACGTGTCCATTGGAAACCCAGTTCTGAAGTTACGTGTGCATGTGCACACACATACGCAACCTGCCTGCCACAGCTTAATGCCCAGCTCGCATCCATGGCTCCATTTGACCTCATTAGCCACAGGTGATGGCAGAATTTGAATTCCCTGACTGAACCCTCAGCCCTGTGGTTGGGAAGTTGCAGTTTTGTCCTACCTCTTGTCTTTCCCGTCCATGAAAGGGGAGGATATTTCATATTACCAAAAGCCATGGAACCTAACAAAGAGAGGAGGGGATGGAGGTTGCTATGCGCTGAAGTGTGTAGCAGATAGGAAATGGTTAAAAAGAGTGGTTGTTATGACAGTGCAGGGCTCAGGTCATAGGAGGGGTGAAAACTGAATAGGCCCTGAACATGTTACTTTACATGGGGGCTCTTCAAAACATAGGTTTGACCCTGGTCTCTGAGCCTAAATGAGCAAATGAAACTGGTTGCTAATAAAGTCTTGTAGCTCCTCGGTGGGTAGCACTCATTCTATTGCTAAAATAAGGTAAGTTTCATCTTCCCAGGTTTTAACCTCAAGTGAATTTTCTGTCCAAATGTTAAGCTCCTCTAAAAGGGATGTCTGTATTTTAATAACAGCAGCCCTGACAGCCCTCTCCCCCAACTCAAGTGCAATGAAGGGCTACTACTATAATCAAGAAATCACTTGTTGCAGCAACTGCTTTCAATCTCAATATCAGTTGAAGCAGAATTAACCTGTCAATCATTCAGCAGCAATTTTTTAGGAAGTAGAAGTTTATCTAAGCAGTAATTTGGGAGGCTCTGAATTGAAATCCCTGTGGCCATTCCAACCTATTTGTTATATTTTCATCAGCCCTGTCAGTGAAGAAAAAGTGATGTGCTGTAAGCTTTCGTGGATAGGAAAAATGGTGTCTTGGGCTTTTCTCCAGCTCTTACTGCAGTACTGACTGGCCATGCTTAAAATTCAATTGGTATTTAAATCAGACAGTGATGCCTTTCATTTATTGGCATGACATTTGCCAGTCTGTGGCTTGAATGGATGTATTCATCTGGGCCTAGAAGTTTGTGCTAATGCAAAGCTATTTTACTTCAATCAAGCATTAACAGTGATACTTGATGACGACATATGAACCTATCAAAAATGTTTCTCAGATGATTGGTTCCAGCCAGCTTATTCAGAAGCTGTGTAACTACTGTCTCCAAAAAAATGTAATAACAATAACTCTCAATTAAACAGTAAAGCCGGGCATCTTACTTTCACTGACATTTGTGAGTTTAGAGATCGCTGGAGTGTCCATAGTTAAATGTAACATTACACGTCATGCATTCTGACAGATTTTCTTTTCTTTTTTTTTTTAATTTCTTTTTTATGTTCTCACCACACCATTGTAATGTCTACAGCTCGCCCTGTTGGTAAGTAACCATCCTTCTATCCATTTTCGCACAGCTTCATGCAATGCTTCATCTTTCATTTGCAGCAGCATTTAACTGACTTAAACACAGTTATTAATGACCAATGCTTAATAGTGCTAACTTTCTAATGCTAGCCAACTGATTTTGACTGGGCAAGAAGTGCTATCTCTGAATTTGTTATTACTTCTAGAATATCATATGTAATGGCATTTGCCAAATCACTAACAAATAAGCAATTATATCACAGAGGGGTGGGGTGTTAATAAGCCGAAATTACTAATAGGATAATTCTTAACAGTTTGTGGATGTGTGTTAAGGGCTTGGTACAAAGGCCATTGAAGTCAATGAAAAACTCCTATTGACTTCAAATGGCTTTGGATCAGGCTCTAAATAAGCAGCCCATTATGTTTTTTTCCTGATGTAAGAAAAGAAGCACACACTTTGCACATCCTGTGTCTTTTGTACCTGTGTAAAATCTTTGAAACAATATAGTCGATTATGCCCCGTTCTTGAATTGAAGAGAGGATGGAATGGACTCCCCTTCCTGTTGGGGCAGTTCATCGTCCTTCTGTATAAAGCCTGCCATAACTGATTTTTATTCCTGGATCATAATTCTTCTTTTAGAGTGTAAGTTTTGCCTTTGGAGTGCACAAGATGGCCGCAAATGAAAATATTGTGCATGCTAATACAATGTGCATAGGAAGGCTGGTCCTGGATCACCATCTGCACTTTGAATCCCCCTTCAGAAAATTCAAATCCTGGTAATTTCTTTCAAAACTTTCATTAAATTTGAAAGATTGAGCAAAATGAAAAGGAAGCTTGTCACTCACTAAAACTTATTCTTGTACTGAAAACTATTCCAAGGAAATACATTTTCTTTTTGTTATTTTCATTAATGGCTGTGCATTCCATGCTCAGGGGGATTTGCTAGACATTTTTTTCCAGATAAATTACTATTGTGAATGTCATTGTTTGTAGCTCTGTTGTTTTTTAGAATAATGATTTCATTGTTTTAGCCTTTTATATAAAGAATTGTCTTCACTGCAGTGTCAGCTCGAGTTATCTATACTCAAGTGTAGCTCAAGTGAGAGTGGTGAGACAGCAATGGATTGTTTGTATTAGCAGCACAGAGTAGTTGAGTCCCCACTGCACTTAGCAGCACTCGAGCTTCCACCAACACCTCTTGATGGGCCAGCGAGCTTAAGGTTAAAGCACCACTTCACCTGAGCTACAGATTTTTGTGTGTGTATGGGCGTTGGTTAGGGACGACACTTGAGTTATATCTCGAGCTAATACTGTGGTGAAGACAAACCCTTAGTATCAGAAATTAGGGTTTAGTTAATAAACACTCCTGAAAGGTACAATCCTTTACTCAGGCAAAATTCTCATTAGCGTTGCACCTGAGTAAGGTGTGTAGGGTTTGACATTAAGTTTGTATACACAATTTGGAATTTCTTAAGCTGACTCTGAGCCTGATTCTCACAAATGATATCAATTAAAATAAATGGAATTACACTACTGTGAAAATGGAGTAAAGTTGCTGTGAACTGGGCCCTTTGTTTGAATGTGACTCAGGCCTGGTCTACACTAAAAAAGTTAGGTTTACCCTGCTATGTCACTCAGGGGTGTGAAAAATTCACAACTCTGAGCAATAGTTAAGCTGATCTAACCCCCCCTGTGAAGACAGCGCTAGGTTGATGGAGGTTAGAAAAGCACTACTAATAAACAATAAACACCCACATTTTAGTTCAGTGGGAAAGCCAGTACAAGAAAACAAACATTTTGTTTTGGAAAGCTTTCTTTTTTCTCGCCCTTAAAAGAGAAGGAAGAAAAAATTCATAAGCTAAGGCTCTTTGGGTTCTATAAAGGCCACATTAAAAAAAATTTACAACGAAAGTAATAGACTTTTGCTGTGTCGATGCTTCATATTATTTCAACACGTTGATCCTCTGCTTTTGAATTCTTTAGATCTTAGGGCAGGGGTCGGCAACGTTCGGCACGCGGCTCGCCAGGGTAAGCACCGTGGCGGGCCGAGCCAGTTTTATTTACCTGCTGACGCGGCAGGTTCGGCCGATCGCGGCCCCCACTGGCCGCGGTTCACCGTCCCGGGCCAATGGGGGCGGCGAGAAGCGGCGCGGGCGAGCGATGTGCTTCCCGCCGCCCCCATTGACCCGGGACCCGGTGGGGGCTGTGATCGACCGAACCTGCCACGTCAGCAGGTAAATAAACTGGCCCGGCCCGCCAGGGTGCTTACCCTGGCGAGCCGCTTGCCAAACGTTGCCGACCCCTGTCCTAGGGTGACAATTCCAGCTCTTAAGCTTGTACTGAATCTCCTGATCTTAAGTTATTCTATTTCCAAGCACATGACTCCTTCATAAGGGTGCACTCTGGTCATCTTTGTGTTTACCACACTAAAATTGTTTTATTTTGTTACAAGTAGTCATGTGGTACAAAGAAAATGTCTCCCTTATTTGACGTACTGAGATGGCCATAAAATAGAGTGGGTTATTTTAAAGTAATTATTGTTTAGTACAGTATTTGTCATATTATTTAATTCGCTGAGAATAATGTACAAATATCAGCCCTAATCATCTGGGTGGTGAGTTGTATGGGCCCGTGCGGCCCAGGCTCCAGCAATATTCAGGGCCCAGGGGCCCTGCTCCACCAATGTTTGGGGCCGGGTCTCTCCCCCGGCCCCGCCTGCCGCCCCTCTGCACCTGCCCCGAGTGTACCCCGGCCCCCACTTGCTGCCCCCTCACCTCCCACGGACCCAGAGCCTGCAGCTCATGCTGACTCTGCTCTGCCGGCTCCCGGCATCAACTGCTGCCGCAGGGTCCTAGTGCCCCCCATCCACTAATGGCAGGGCAGGCTGCCCTTACCCTGCCCTTCCGCCCTAGCCCTGAGCCTCTCCAACACCCCAAATCCCTCAACCCCAGCCCCAGCCAGAGCCCTCATGCCCCCACACCCTAATCCTCTACCCCAGCCCTGAGCCCCCTTCTGCATCATGAACCCCTCATCCCCACCCCACAGCCCTCACCCCACACCCCAACCCTCTGACCTAGCCCTGAGCCCCCTCCCACACCGCAAACCCCTCATCCTCAGCCCCACAGCCCTCACTCCTGCACCCCCACCTATCCCCAAACTCCCTCCCAAAGCCTGCACCCCCTCCCCCTTCCCACACACCCCTCCTGCCCCCAAACTCCCTCCCAGAGCCTGCACCCCTCACCCCCACCCCAGCCCAGAGCCTGCACCCAAACTCCCTCCCAGAGCCTGCACCCCAGCCTTCCGCACTCCCTCCCAGAGCCTGCACCCCTCACCCCCTCCTGCACCCCTACCCCTTGCCCCAGCCCAGAGCCTACACCCAAACTCCATCCCAGAGCCTGCACCCCCCCACCCTCTGCCCCAGCCCAGAGCCTGCACCCAGCACCCAAACTCCATCCCAGAGCCTGCACCCCAGACCCCCTCCCAGAGCCTGTACCCTGCACCCCTCCTGCACCCTAATCCCCAGCCCCAGCCTAGGGCCTGCACACCAGACTTCTTCCCCCCCACTCAAACTCCCTCCCAGAGCCTTTGACAGGTGGGGGGCAGAGTTTCGGGTGGACAGAGTTGGGGGCGGGGTCTGGGCACCACCAAAATTTCTACAAACCTGCCACCGCCACTAATCATATCAGATGTAAGGAACTACCAAGCAAATTTACTGTAGTAGTGGTTGTATATTGCTTGATTTTTATCATTCATGTATAACTGAATAACTTTACAAGAAGTCTCAACAACAGCAACAAAATACTTTCCCCACAATACAATATATGCAATTACTGTTCTGGAGGTGGGCCAGATTCACATGGTTCAGATCTCCATTTCACCAAGTTTAGTAAATTCACATCAGGGATTTGGGTCAAGCCAATCTCTACCAACTGTCAGTAAAATTATAGGTTATGATAAAAGGTAATGGTACTGTTGATTTCTTAATGTTAAAATACCTAGACCTCTCCTACAAACATATGGCTATTTTTAATAGTGGTATATTTGCATGTAAAAGAACAACAACAGCTGCATGCAGTGTAGAATTTGAAGAATTTTGTTCTTTCATCCCATTCATGTACCAGAAGAGGTTCTAGCACTCTTTATTTCTGCTTATGCTTCAGGAGAAAAGCATCTTTTAAAAAAAACCTGGACAACAAAACCAGGATATTATTTAATGGAATGTTCCTTGAAATGCAAAAGAGGAGGAATTGTAATGCTCAAAGAGAATGTCATTCTTATTGCAAAATGAGTACTTTTAATTTTCAATTCATTTTTTTCCATGATAGTTTCAAATATTTATTTATTGAATTTATTTTTAACAGTTTTGTTTAAACTTCAGATGAAGTAGAAAAATTCAGGGCTGAATTGTTTTTGTTGCTCACCATCTTTTGTTCAAGCAGCTAGTAGCATATAGTATACAAAAATGAAGCATGGTACTGCCTGAGGTGGATGGCAGCTTGTGAATTTTTAACAGTTCTTTACCAGATTACTCATCATGTTGTGATTTGCTGCTTGAAATAAATGTGTTGTCAATCTCCCAAATAGATGTTCTCTTTATTTATAAGCTTTTGAAAGATTTCCTATAGGAGTTACAACAGATGGGTTTAGGAAGCAGGATATTTATCCCTATTTAGGCCATTTACTTCTGTTATTTCACTCATCAGATGCATTTTCCAGATGAACAAGTTAATATTTTCACACATTTTCATTTTGCTCTCTTTCTTATGGCAATCACACATTAGAATAACTATGAAAAGCCACCACCAAAGTTGGATGGAGCCAAAAAGATTCATCAATCCTACAAAAAAGTATCATTGGCCCAGTCTTCAAAAGTAACTGCTAAACTGTTTTGCCTGAGATGGAAAACTTAAAATTAAGTTCAAAAAGAAGAAAATCAACTATGTGTCTGATGCTTCTGGTTACCAGCCTTTTTTCCTGATCACTCAGTAAGTCACTTCAGATTAAAAACAGTACTCAGTTTTCAAATTAATTGCCTAAATCCAGTTGAAAGTACAGTTCTTTGCATTTCAGTGCCATTGTAATAAGTTAAACCAACTTGATTTATGATATGACTCGACTTCCCAGAAAAGAATGCATCAAGAAGTTGGATTTCATTTTCAACTTGTATAAAAAATATCTAACTGCAATTAACTAAAAATGGAGGGTTCCTTCTAACATGGGGTAGGCAGATACACATAGATAAGTTGCCTACTTTCCATTTGCCATGTGTAATACTAATTAGATACAATCTATTCAAATTTAAGTGAAATGTAACTTTTTGATGCATTGTATCCTGTTCTGGGAAGTTGTCACATCGTAAATCAACCTGGCACAACTTAATGGCCTATCTGAAATGTTGCAGCACAATACATCTGAAATGCAAAGAACTGTATTTTAAACTAAGTTCACTTTGTGGTTTGAAATGTCTTTGGTTAGATGATAAGTGAAGAAGATATTTTTCTCTCTGCAGCAAACCCTATATATACTGTGAACGCTGTTATATTTCAGTGCCAGTCATGGAAATATCACAGTTCACATTGGACTTTCAGGAATTATACATCGTTATCAGAAATGCTGATTGGTGAGATCCCACTTGCCAGGATTGTGCCATCTCTCGGTGGTAGAAATTCTGATAACTACATCAAAGGGTGACATGTCTGCTGCTGTTGTCTATAGAGATTTGGCGGTTAACCAAGGCAACAACAGACATTTTGCAGCTAGCTCTTCCCTAAATGGAAAGTGAGTGAGCTAGAATGATTCTTCATTATTTATTAACTGGCGAACACTTTAGACAGATCAGTGATGAAATCAGAAAATAGAATAAACCTAATCACAGGGCAACATACACATTTCCTTGGGTTTTAGTAAGAAAACAAAACACTGAGGCAGTTTGTCCAGGCAGTTGTTAGCCTTTTTAGATCTACTGGCCAAACCTTCATGTCCAGTTCTGTGCTGAGGCAAAACTCCCATTGCCTTTCAGGGAAGTTTTGCCTGAGTGAGTGTTAAGTGAGGACTTGAGGATTTGGTCTTGCAGCAATACAGCATTTATGTGTCCAAACTGGATTTTGCTGCAACTTTATTGGCTAGTAGTTGCATAGAGACCCAAATGGCTCAGGTAAGATTAGCACAGGGATCGGCAACCTTTGGCACGTGGCTCGCCAGGGTAAGCCCCCTGGCGGGCCAGGCCAGTTTGTTTACCTGCCGTGACTGCAGGTTCGGCCGATCGCGGCTCCCACTGGCCGCAGTTTGCCGCTCCAGGCCAATGGGAGCTGCGGGAAGCAGCACGGGCCGAGGGATATGCTGGCCGCCGCTTCCCACAGCCCCCATTGGCCTGGAGTAGCGAACCGCGGCCAGTGGGAGCCGCAATCGGCTGAACCTGCGGACGCGGCAGGTAAACAAACCGGCCTGGCCTGCCAGGGGGCTTATCCTGGAGAGCCGCGTGCCAAAGGTTGCTGATCCCTGGATTAGCACTTTCAGTTGAGGGAACAATAAGCTGACCACCAAACAGTAAAATGCTGGACCACAAACTTCTCCACCTCAAAATCTACCAAACTCATCTGTTTTCTCTGTTTAGGCTTCCACAAGTGTTTGCCAAATTTGTGCCAAAATCATGATGTACCATTACAGAGTCCCAGATTGCTACAGGTACAAGTATTCATGGAGAGCTTCATTAATGATTGTTGGACTCCACAAGGATTTATACTTTCTGCTTGGATCCACAATTTGGGATGCTTATTGTCTGATGCTTATTTGAACTTAGCCAGCTCCATTGTGGACATTGAAATCAATGGGAGTCTTTCCCCTGACTTCAGTGGGCTTTGAGTCAGTCTACACAAACTGGGGCTTGTCCACACAACCATGAAATTCACAGCAATCTGGTGTATGAATCTACCATGCATTAGCCTTTCACAGACTAGCTGTCTATATGGACCCTGCAGATGTGCATTAACAGGTTGTTAATGCACTTTGATCTGCTCTTATTTGACCTTCTCTCTGTTCCTTCAAAGAGAGAGTGATTTGTGTGTGTTTCTCCAAATTTTTCAGAGACCATCTGCATTTTGAACCACATAAAATCACAGAACAAGATAAGAATAAATATTTTATTATTTATGAACTTCAGACTCTGAAGTTAAATTGAAGATAAAAACAATTAGTCTTGGAATCAAGATGCTTCTGATGTGATAATAGCAGTCTGATCTTTTCTAAATAATTCCTTTTATTCTTACTATAAAATCCTAATGGTGGAAAAATCCATCCAAAATATTAGTTTGAGTTCCATCATCTATGCCTGGGGCTTTATTACCTTTTCTAGGTAAGAACCCCAGTCCAGTGTAAGACAGTATGCATCAGCTACCCTCTCCCCCATCTGAAGAAGAAAAACTGGGAGACAAATAATACATGCAAGCTCATTGTTATTCAGGAAACAAATTGTGCCCAGAAAATCCATGGAATTGCTTCAAAGTCAAGATGTACCAACACAGGCTACTGACTGCAAGCATAGCTCCCTGTGCAAACCCAATACACCTCCCCATCCAGGCAGAACAACAAGAGTATGGATATTCCAAACAATGCCATTAGTACTGACTGTGGTGCAGCAAGAGGATCTGCACAACAATACTAGTTGCTTCCCTACCCCAACCTGGGACTGTATCAAATCCAGTATCAGATTGGGAAACACTCTTCATTTTAAAGCTCAACGTTAATGAGATGGGTTCACCATCTCCTCCACCCTCCCTTGTTTCATGCTGAACACAGTAACCAGTCAACGATATTTGGGTTAATAATAAATCTGCAGTGTCATCCCTTCAGTTCTCTGTTATGTCTCCAAAGTGAGGGCTTCATCTGTGATCATATCATGGTTGACAGTGATTATGTTTCACAAGAAGCGGTGAATAAAGTCACTGTCAACCAGCTCTGTATTTCTGAGAAAATACAGCTGCCTCAGCCAATGTATCCAGTATTTAATACTTCACTCTCAGTTTATATGTTGTTAGTCTGTATCTGCCCATTTCCTCTACTCACAACAATAGAGCTCAAAGGGACCAAGTCCCCCTCAACTAGTTTCCTGGATTGCCATATCCCCAGCTCATAGCAGCATTGTTTGACACTCTCCACCTTGTAATGGACACAGTGCAACAGCCAGCTCCTTAAATAGGTATTTCAGTCTCCTTTTAAACATACAGTATGTGGCATAAACCTCCAAAAATGCCAATGCAATTCACACACAATGGTGGGTGAGAACCCAGTTTATTTCCCTCCTTCCAACAATTCCTATGCCACCCTCAAAAGTGCTCTCGCCTCCCTGAAATGGGACAGTCAACATCCTTCCCAATCCCATTATCACCAAAATCAGAAGTGCAGGATTAATCACACTACAACCCTCCAAGAAAGCAGTCATCAAAAATAATTAGTACTAATCCATAAATCCTCCCTATTTCCTTTGTTCTCCCCCACTTTCCATATCTTAATCCCCATTTCAACCTCAATCTAAATATATAGAAAAAGTGGTTGGAAATGCCCATCACCATAGTATCTGAGTGGCCTTACATATATTTGTTTTAATAGGTAATGGACTCCATGCAACAGGAATCGTCACTGCTCACTTTCCTGAACATTTAGACTCTTACTTGAATTGCCTGACTCCAAGCTTTGCACACTGCGAAGAGCTACAAAAGGATCTCTCAAAACTGGGTGACTGGGCAACAAAATGGCAAATGAAATTCAGTGTTGATAAATGCAAAGTAATGCACATTGGAAAACATAATCCCAACTATACATATAAAATGATGGGGGTCTAAATTAGCTGTTACCACTCAAAAAAGAGATCTTGGAGTCATTGTGGATAGTTCTATGAAAACATCACTCAATGTGCAGCGGCAGTCAAAAAAGCGAACAGAATGTTCTGAATAATTAAGAAAGGGATAGATAATAAGACAGAAAATATCATATTGCCTATATATAAATCCATGGTATGCTCACATCTTGAATACTGCTTGCAGATGTGGTCACCCCATCTCAAAAAAGATGTATTGGAATTGGAAAATACACCTCTACCTCGATATAATGCTGTCCTCGGGAGCCAAAAAATCTTACCACGTTATAGGTGAAACCGCATTATATTGAACTTGCTTTGATCCACCAGAGTGCGCAGCCCCGCCCCCCCCAGAGCACTGCTTTACCGCGTTATATCTGAATTCGTGTTATATCGGGTCGTGTTATATCGAGGTAGCGGTGTATTCAGAAAAGGCAACAAAAATGATTAGGGGTATGGAACGACTGCCATATGAGGAGAGTTTAATAAGACCTGGACTTTTCAGTTTGGAAAAGAGACGACTAAGGGGGGATATGATAGAGGTCTATAAAATCATGACTGGTGTGGAGAAAGTAAATAAGGAAGTGTTATTTACTCCTTCTCATAACACAAGAACTAGGGGCCACCAAATGAAATTAATAGGGATCAGGTTTAAAACAAACAAAAGGAAGTATTTTTTCACACAATGCACAGTCAACCTGTGGAACTCCTTGCCAGAGGATGTTGTGAAGGCCAAGACTATAACAGGGTTCAAAAAAGAACTAGAGGATAGAGGATAGGTCCATCAATGGCTATTAGGGATGGTGTCCGTAGCCTCTGTTTGCCAGAAGCTGGGAATGGGCAACAGGGTATGGGTCACTTGATGATTACCTGTTCTGTTCATTCCCACTGGGGCACCTGGCATTGGCCACTGTCAGAAGACAGGATACTGGGCTAGATGGATCTTTGGTCTGACCCAGTATGGCCATTCTTATGTACTTAAATGGAGCTAGAGAATCCTGCCATCCTTCAGGATGTAGACATGAGTCTATGTAGACATGAGTCTTGTCATGTGACCTACAAATTCCAAAGCCCATCCACTGACAATGTCATGATCTCCCCACCAACAAAATGTGCACCTAAATCCACTGAAATATTCATAATGAATGCCACTAGTGTCCTGGGACTTGGAGAAAGAAGTGGTCACTGAGAGCCAGATCCAAACCCACTGTGGGCTCTACTGATGAAGACCAGGACCTTGAATTGGACCTGGACCTAGACAGACATCCAGTGGAAAGCACAGTTATGATATGTCCTTACCAGACCATCCTGTGCTGCAGCATGTTGTATGAGAAATAACCCCGAGGAGGCCTTCGTATGTCGTCTTTGATACAGCACATTTCAATGGATTGTCCTGGAGGTGCTGATAGGAATGATTCACTATAATTTTGTAATAATTTGTTGGAAAAGACTGCAATGTTTTGACCAGTCGTCCTGTAGACAGAAAAAAATAATAATTTTGCCCACTGCTACATCTAGAAGTTCAGTAGCAGTATTTATAGGCTGTGGCATCACTTTGACAGCTAGGTGAACCAGATGATCTCAGCTGAGGGAGTGGTCACGGACCATTTCTTTAGAGTGTACCTGTCAATTAGCATCACCTGTTTTGCCCAGAATGAGCCTCTCACCTGCTGCAGTTCTATATCTCTATTTCACCCAGTTACAGGAGTATCAAGGAAATTTATCCTTGTCAAGTGTACGAAGAGTCATCTTATTCTTCAGCGTCATCCAATCCCTACTTCCAAAAAAATAAAAAAAGACGATGATGACAGTAATAATATTACCTAACAGAAGAGCAGGTCTGATCTTTGTAGATCTGTAGTACATGCCAGCAGTTAATGGAACTTTGAGTGTTGGACAGAGGCTAAGCACATAACCCGTATTGTAGGGGTTATAAAAATGATGCCTCTTAAAGGTGAAAAGATTTTAGAAATTAAACTTTCATGACGCTTGCAGACAGTAGACCATAAGTCAATAAAGTGCAACTGGAAAAAGGCCTTCAGAATGAATTTGGTTTTGATCTCACAGCCTAAAGGCACATATGTTCCATAATGAATTAGAGATTTCATTTGATACACCATTTCCTTTTGAGGTAAACGTGTTAATAAATCATTGAAGTTTCAAATGAGCTCCTATTTTTAGAACTTAAAGGTATCCAAAGTAATTTTCATGCTGTATGTCACTGACAATGGATATAAAATAGCTGAAATTAGATGTTATGAAATCATTAATTCAAATTGTACTCTACAAATAGTAAGTGAATACATTTTAATTATAAATAAGCCCTTTTAATTTTGTTACTGTCACGCTTCTCTTGTGAAATTTAATTTCATCAGGAGCCTGATCCAACTCCATCAAAGTCAATGGAAAGTCCCCCTTTGGATCAGGGCCTAGATGTTATGGTGTATTTAAACATTCTTATCTAAGTATGCATAATTAACAAATTAATTAGGTTGTCACCATTTGACGCATCGTTTGGTGGACTATGTACAATGAGTTAGATTTGCATAATAGATCCTAGTGGAGAACTGTGAACATAACTCCCACAACAGTACTATTTGCACTGATTTTATTTCAGTTTTAGTTTCCAATAGTGATTATACAGTATATTTTACTACAGAATTTACTTTTAATTAAAATCAAAGTATATATTATATAGACCTAATGGCACCTAGTTTGGGGCTGTTGCCAGTTTGGAGGTAATGACAATACAAGTCCCTTAGGATCATTGATTTCAGTGGGAACTGTTAGTACACAGCACCTCTTGGGAGAAGGCCCATAATCATTGTGATTTTACTTCCTATAGGGTCACTACACTTTTTACTATACAATTGTACATTTTACCTTGATAATTTGCCTCAGCTCCTGCCATATACAATTCATATTCTGCCACATTTCGTATAAGGTGACTAGCATTCAGCTGGGAGGAATGAACTAATTCAGTCAAAATTTTCTACAGCTGATGCTTTATAAGGCCCATGTGACTCAGCATAGCCTTAGAATTCAGTAACACCCCTGGGTGGAAAAATGAATGGCTTGCAATCTATCCCAATGGGCTCATTCTGCTAGCTATTAGGCTATGATAAATGCTGAGGAATTCCTTTGAAATACTTTGCAATATTCATTTCTCCCCCCTTATTAAGGCTCTTTAACACATAAGCACAGGCTACCTTTTATATACCTTTATTAATATAGCATAAAGGAGTCATTCACTCAGGCATGAAAAGATCCAGAAAGACAGGGTGCAACAGAATGCCACTATTAGCATCTTGAATAACATACCAATGCTCACAACTGCATCTTCGCTATCTTCATTTTAATTCATGCCATAGAATACCATCCTGTGCTGTAAAAACAACTCCAAACATGATGTGATTAACCTTAGGGTCCCCCAGACCCTCATCTCAAAGCCCACTTGTACATGGCCTGTGCTTTCTATTCATGTTCAACCATCTGATTTCCATATCATCCTACTCGCCCTCACAAGCTGCTATTAGCATAACAGAGCTTTAGCACGACATTGATTGAAGCCAGTGCTTGCTGAATGCAGTATCAAAGCATAATTTGCCAGAAATCAAATCTAATTTACAGTGTACCACATTAAAATTTCTCGAACACTGTTTCAAGAAAACTGTCCTAGACCTCTAATCTTAATTGTTCTTCTTTATATTCTTGTCTAGTTCTCTGGAATTCGGGCAATATATTTTGTTTTAGAGCCATTGTCTTTGACTTGCGAATGTCAATTAAACAAGAATTTTTCCACTCCGTTTACTCCAACCCCGTTAATGTTACAGCTGAAACAGTGAAGGGTGTTTGGTTGATGGGCAAAACACTTGGTTTATTACATCACAACAGGTTCTTTGGACAGGTTTCCTAATGTGTTGGGTTTTTAGGTAAGTGCAACGATGTGTTATAGCAGTGCCTGCTAGGGCTGAAATGAGTTTATTTGATTAACATTTGTTTTAAGGCTTTATAACTTATGGTCCAATGGCCAGGGCACTGAAGGGGGAGCTGAGAGACCAAGCTTCTGTTCCCAGCTCTGCCACTGACCTGCTGACTTTAAGCAAGTCACTTAACTGTTCTGTGCCTCAATTGCCTAATCTGTAAAATGGGGATAACAGTGACTACCCATCTTTGGAAACTGCTTCTATATCTGTGGTTGACAAGGAGCCCCCTTTCCAATAAATTCAAAAAAGCCCTAGAGTCATCTGAAAGAGGACAAGGTTGAACCAGTCCCTGCTTTAGGGCACTTCCTGCAGTCTGTAAAAGTAGTAGTGCTACCACTTTGGTGCCCTGAAGGTGACACTCCACCAGAATTCCTTCTGTTGTAAGTGCTAAATTGTATTATCAAGTCTCAATTATGGTTGGGCAGCCTGGCTGTGGTAGGTAAATCTGTTCCAGTATTGTGAAGTCATGGTTTTCATCCTGTAAACACCATTAAAATCTGAAGTTCCCTATTAACAGAGCTGCAGTTCCACACTGCGGTGCATTGGCACAAATTGGGGCACTCTTTGATTTCCCTATAAAAAGTTTCATTACATCCTGTAGAGAGGTTACCCTGTATAGGGACATTGGAAAAGTAGGGTTTAGTCATTTTAGATGCTTTTCATATGTTCCCTAAAAATATAGTATAAAATAGATTATCTAAAAGTTGGCTGGAGGGGATGGTTTTGTGCTCTAATGACGAGTACCAGATCAAGGCATAGATACTATAGGCCAACTCCTGACATCATGTGATTACCTCAAAACCTCATCATTTATATAGTTTTAAATTATATTTCTAGCCCTCATAACTGCAAAGAAAAGCTTGGAAATGTGAGCATAATCAGTGCAACAATGTCTGCCTGAGTCTGCAGAAAGCCTGAAATGCTTGCTGTGAGGGTGTGAGCTGCCCTGTTCATCTCAATGCATGACATGCTGCGGTAGCCTTTTCAGTACCACTCTGGGAGAGGACTTTGTTTATGGCTCAATAAGAATAGCACAGAAGGCCCAGCCCTCCCACTCAAGCAGGTACCCCAGCAGCTGGGGTGTAAGTACTAACCCCCATCTCCCACAATTAGCACCCTTGCCACTCATTGATGAAGGCAAGCCCTCTGCTTCTTCCAAGGGTTGGGGGACTTCTTCTGATGCTCCTGGAGATGAAAGTCCACAATGTTGTTGCCACTGCCTCTGTGAGAGATGAGGGGGATCCCTGCCGCCCTCACTCCAAGTGGGGTAAGGTGGAGTCATGGGGTGATCTTTGTGTTATATTGTCCCTTGTGCCCTGGATTGCCTTAATTCTGCCCTGCTAATCATCGGCATTGAAATATCCATTACAACCAAATCTGAAATAGGTCTATCACACCTCTCCCTTTAAATATAGCAGATGGATTTACCTATAGTGTGCTGTGTGTGAGGGTGTTTCAGATTAATCTGGAAAAACCTATCTGCTGTGTGTAGACATTATGGCACTTTTTGTAGAGTGAGGGTTTGCTTTCCCTGGATATTCATCAGGCTGCTGCTCTTGCACCCTGGAAACAGTTGTGTGAATGTGCATTGGGTTGAGAGAAGTATGGTGGGGAGGGAATCATGCTGCAGCTAAGGGCTCTAGGAGGCTGTAAGCTGAGTTAGAGTCTAGGGGCTGTACATCAAAGCAGTACCATCGCTATCAATACAGAGGCCACTCAGAGATGACTGATGGAAGTTGAGGGAAATTCCAAGGCACAACCTCAATCCCTCCCTCCCCACCCCTTTCGGATAGCTAGCAACGTGCTGTGCACTAACAGGAGACACAAACTGCATTCCTCAATGGGAGCTGGAAAATTCACACTCAGGAGTATGAGAGAGAAGGGGAGGCTCCTTGTGCTGCTCTGCACCCGGCACATAAATGGAGCAGCTGGCAATATTTGAAGTGTGGTCTAGGATCCTTTGGGAGAGACCTTTTGGAAATGTAAAATACTGTGAGTCCAATCATAAAATGCCTAAGGAACACCAGTTAATTTCAAAGTGGGGAGATTTTGCTTGCCATGTGTTTTAAATGTGTCACTTCCTTTATTGCCCCATGCTTATCATACATAAATTCAGCTGCCTTGTTTCCACCTTCCTCCTCCATTCTATCTTCATCACCTCCCATCTCCACATCATCATTTCTCTTTCACTCATTTCCCCAGCCCTTCCTCCTCTTCCTATGCTCCCCTTTCCCCTGGTCAATTCACACTACACTGCTCCATTCTCCATTGCCTTCAACTGCTCACCTCTGACAACATTTCCCCTGGTCTTGGTCTTCCATGTATCTCCTCCCTCACCACCAGCTGCAGCCCTCCCTGACAGCTCTCAGGTCTCTTTGGCATTACAATCCTCCCCTTGTCCCTTCTTTCCCCCTTTTCTCTCCCCTCTCCTCTTTCTGTTCTGTCTGGGATGCCTGCTCCTTCTCAACATAGATCACTGCCATCCACAGACTTTTAGCTCCTTCTGCCTTCATCTCCTTGCACTCATTGAAACCTGGACAATATCTCACACTGCCACTCTCCTTCATACCTACTTCTCCTTCCCACGCACATTCTGCTCCCACTTATCCCTAAAGGACCATAGGGGAGGCATTGGACTTTTCCTCTCCTGCCTCTGTCGCTTCTAGACCCCTCCCTTCCATTCATTTTTAAAAGTGTGATGAGATGGACTGAAAAGGATGTTGGGGACATGCTAGTTCCATACCCTGGGGCTCACCACAGCAAAGCACAGTTGTCTCTAGACTTAAGGCACAACAGTGAGCTTTCTAAAGTGCAGATGGTATGGGAGTGTCACTATTGGTCCAGGGGAGGCTTGAGGACAAGGTTAGAACATAACCAGCTCTTACACCATAAAGGGCCGATTGTTGCCCCTCAGCTTTTATTGACATCAGAGCTTAAACAAATATGTGTGATTGTAATGCTTTCCTTCTTACAGCTGATGGAGGTCATACATGGAGATGCTTGCTTTTCTGTCTTTTTTTTTTTTTTTTTGTATTTACTAATTGTGTATATACTAATTAATGAATGTCCTCTGGCATGAAAATGCATCTACATAATGCTGTCTTTTCTCTTTGATATTATTCATCCATTCTTTGAGAAATCTCCCTCAATTTTACATCATGTTTTTTTCTTACATTGTAGCTCCCCCGCAGTTTGTGATAAGGCCACGAGACCAGATTGTAGCCCAGGGTCGAACAGTGACCTTTCCCTGTGAAACTAAAGGAAATCCCCAGCCTGCTGTTTTTTGGCAAAAGGAAGGCAGCCAGGTGAGTCCAAACCCTTCATCTGAACGCTTACCTCTTTTTTGAAATTGCACATTATTCAATATTTTAAGTCACTTAATTAACTCTCTGTCTTTCACATGCTCTATGCACCTTATAAAGAGATCTTGTCTGCTTCATTACACTCCATAAATATCCTTTAATAATGTTGTTGTTGATGCACATTTATATTATGAAGCACCCAGAGGCCAACCAGGGTGGGGTCCCATTGTGCTAAGTGTTGTACAGACATACAGAAAATCCCAGTCTGTATCCCTAAAAAGTTTTCAGTCTGAAACACAAGACAACAGGTGGATGGGATAAATATGGTATGGCGCGAAGGAGACAGGGTAACAAAAATAAGAGGATGTACACAATTCTTAGCCAATCAGGGGCAGTAATTACAACAGGGCACCTGTGTTGTCATAATCAGGTAGTTATAGATCTAACTGCCTGATTTGCACTGACGTGTGCCACAGTGCATGCAAATGCAGGTTTTGAGCATGCAGCTGTTTGTCTCCATAAAACTGGCATGCACAATTTCTGAGGCTCATTTTGGAAAAATTTCCCCTGGGAATTTAGTGTCATTTTAATGACTGAGTTTCTGACACCACCCTGGGCCAATACTGATTTCCTTAGCTTTAGATTTGAATGTGATGCTGTCACAGATAAATCTTTGTGTAAATTTTCAATGTTGTTGCTTTGCCAAGACTAGTTATTTCAGAAGACAGGCTGTCTCACTGTCTGGATGGTTTTCCTTTTGGTGGGTAAAGTTTGGATGTTGCAAACCATGGCCCAGATTCTCTCCTGCACATGAGCTCTGCTAAGGGCAGGAGAGGAGAGCATCAGGGAGCTGGCTATTGTTACATCCATGTGAGATGCATTGCACTGGTGGAATTCTCTGCTGCCCATTTCTGGATAGTTACTTGCCCTTTGTGGCACCTGAATTGTACAAATGGCCTAGATCTAAATAGAGACTGTAGCCCTGGATGTTAATATAATTTTTCTCCTGGAGTCAACTGGATATATTTTCATATGTAACCCTTCTGCCAGGTGGTTAATGGTAGTTAGAAGGGCCAGATTCAAAATGTCAAGAGTCCCTTTTGGAGAATATTAAAATTGACTTTAGCCCCCACCTAGAATTCTGGGAAAAATAACTCTTAAAAATAACTCTTCCAGTTGCCCTAAGGAGGCAGAACTTCATCACCACCACCACCCCCAAGCACTCAGGTTATGTCTACACTTATGGCAGCATGTACAGTACGTACACTGCTCTCCCACCTAGCCTGGGTATAAATAGCAGTGTAGATGGCAAGGCATGGCCTAGGCAAGTAAAGACATGCCAGAACCCTAGGGTATGTACCCTACGCAGTTCTCTTCACGCCCAATCAGTGCCTCCCCCATCTATACTGTCCCACTGCCTACTCATTGCTGGAGCCTTTCCCCACCACAGGGAAGCACACTATAGTGTGGATGCAGCCTGTTTTTCACTGTGGCGTGTAGCTACACTTGTCCTACATGCTGCCACCAATGTAGACAAGGCATTATTTTTATAGGGACGTAAATTCTTGGAAAATGCAGCAATCCAGTAATATTCAAATAAAGATTAAAGCAATCAGGAAACCTGCAGTAATCCATTCAAATCTTTCCCACCACTCTCAGTGAATACCCAGTAGCCTTAGGCAAGAGTTCTCTGATCACATCACTCCACCCACAACAAAACTCGCTCTTGGTTTGGGTCTGTGAATATTAGTAGCCCAGTGTTCTCTGCAGATGTGTGTCTGGGCCTGTTAAAGCTGCTTGTCTAGTCCCACCTTGAGCTGCCACCACCTGACCTCATTGAAGTCCCATCAGCTTAGTCACTATTCCTCAGGTGTCTGCTGAGGAGTCTGCTCTGCACCATCTAACTGTGCCTTTATAACAAGAAAGTAAGTTAAGAATGGAGAAAGTCTGCATCCTGTATAAAAGCTCATCTTCTTAGAATGTTAGAATGTGGGCTGGTATGGCTGTGCACCAAGGTGTCCACAGACATCTTTATTACTGCACATATTATTTGAGGCCCCAGTCCTGCAGTCAGAAGATCTACATGAGTGGAGCCTCGGACCTGTGCAAAGGTGCACCCACACGGAGCCACAATGAAATTAATGGAACGCTGCATGGGGCACAAAGGTCCAATCACAGGATCAAGACCAGACTCAATACCCTATGTTCTCTGGGGTTGTGCAGCTACAGGAGTACATACTTGTGCAATTGTTAAGTTGTTTAAGTTGATTCTTCACTCAATTTTATTCATCTGATTATGCAACGTGTAAGGAGGCTCAGATCTAACCATCAAATACGTGGTTCTGATTCTTGCAAAGTGCAGTATTGTGGACCTCACTAAGGAGCAAATTGTTCCAGGAGGAAAATATAATAGCATTTTGAAATTAAACCAGGAAGTGCTGATGTGCTAGCAAACATTTCAAAAACCCTTCTTGTAGAGGGTTTTAATAACATGGTAATGTTTATGTAAAGTGGGCTTATAGTGTCACGCTTGAATCTAATAAAGTGGACATCCATCATGTTGTAATAAAGAGAAGAGCTTCTAATTAAAGTAGGGCATCATTTGCAGGATTAAAGTCATTTAGTGTAATTGAAAAGTGTTAATACTCTATTTTATCCTCTTCCATTGGTATCACTTCAAGGGTAAAAACATTTTAAGGTGAAAATGTGTCTTCTGTCTTTAATTGAATGTTATTACCTACTGATTGTACCATGTTGAAGCTGTTTAATTACAAACCTGGAAAATTAATTACAATATTGAGAACCAGATCCCATAGGGTTAGAATGTTCTTTTTTGGCAAATAAAGGCAACATAAAAATTGATATCTTGATGTTTATAATCAAACCTTGAAACATAGCTCAATGTGATTCATTATACCCACATGTTCTTAATTGAGCAACAATGAAACAACACAGGTTAACCAGGTTAATGCTACCATCCTAATATAAACTTTCCAGGCTTTGAAGTAAGACATTGTTCCATTAAATAGCAGAGTCTCCACTTACTATATTTTATCATCGAAATGAAGAGTACAATAATTTGGCCACACCTAAGGTTAACATGCAGAGTATGGGGACACTGTATCTCTGAGTATTTACTCCTTGTCATTTGGACTTGCAATGCTTTCTTTGTCTCCTAGAGAATGTCTACACTGCATTTAAAATCCTGTGGTCGGCCCATGCCAGCTGACTCAGGCTCCAAAGGCTCAGGCTAAGGGGCTGTTTAATTGTGGTGTAGTCGTTCAGGTTCGGCCTGCAGCCCGAGATCTGGGACTCTTGCACCTTGCAAGTTCCTAGAGCCCAGGCTCCAGCCTGCAATTAAACAGCCTCTTAGCCTGAGCCTAGCAGGCCTGAGTCAGCTGGCACGGTCGGGCCAGACACAGGTTTTTAATTGCACCGTAGACATACCCTTAGTCAAGAAACTATCTTCCTTGCAATGCTGCTGTTCGTGTTTATTGTAATATTGTGTAGAGCTAGTCAAGCTAGCCCATTCCAGTGATTACAGGGAAATCTTCATCCTGGACCTGTTCCTCCATCCTGTTTCACTAAGCACAGCCAGCTGGAAGGAAGGGGAATAGTTCCCTCTGGAACGATCCTTGTGCCAACTTGTGCATCAGCAGCTGGTCCTTTGTATTTGGTAGCCTTTTCCCCTAAAGCTTGACAGCAGCACTCCAATGAAATGCAGCAGCTTAAGGCAGTGAATTTACTCTTACTAGTCTCTAGTTCCTAAACACTGTGGGCAAAATTAATCCCTGGTGTAACTCCATTACAATCAATGGACATAAAGCCATTGAAGTCAGTGGAGTTATGCCAGGGATGACTGTGGCCCTCTGTGGCCCAGCATGTCACCATTAGGCCTGAATGGGCGAACAGTTTAATTGAATCCACTTACTTTATTTTAAATTCTTTTAAATTTACCTCTGCGGTCAATTTATGGCAATTTATAATCCATGGGGTCTGATCCTGAAGGGTGCTGAGCCTCATCAATTCCCACTGAAGTGTAGAATTCACTGGGGCCCAAGGCCCCTCAGAATCTGGCCCATGCTGAAGAATCAAAAAAGGATGGTCACATAATCAGAAATTAATATTTTGAATGCAACAGTGAAAATGATTATAAACCCCGATTTGTACTACCTTGTGATGCCATCTACAAATCCTCAAGATGGGTGATGAGTGGCTGCAAAACTCTGCCACATCAAAATTCTCACACAAGTGGGCTTTTATGCTCATTCTTCATTCAGTGCTTGCTTACACTACAGATCCTTGACCAGTATAGCTATTCCAGCAGAGCCCCCCTAATGTAGACACAGTATAAGCCGGCAGAAAGAGTTCTGCTGGCATTGTTACACCACCTCTCTGAATGACATTAGCTAAGCCGACAGAAGCACTCTTCTGTTGGCACAGTTGAATCTACATTGCCAACAAAGCCATGTCAGGTAGGAGGTGTGATTTTTTCCAAAACTACTCAGCATTAGCCTAACTTTGCTCGCATGGAAGTCAATGGTAAAATTCCCATTAGCTCGCATGGAAGTCAATGGTAAAATTCCCATTAGCTCCATTTGGAACAGTTTTAGTCAACACTCAGCGCTTTTAAAAATCCCATCCTGCATAAATTAGGCAAACTTTGAAATCTTAACTGAACTTTTCCAAACTCCCATTATTAGAAAGCCAAACAAAACTACCTTATCCTAAAGTAGTGCTTTTCAAACTATGGAGCGGGCCTCCCAAAGGAGGCATGGGAATGTGTCAAGCAAGGGGAGGCCTGAGCTGTGCGCTATTTTTTCTTTTAAGAGCTCTGGCTGTCAGTCCCAGGTGGCTGGGGCTTGTGCAAAAGGGTCATACACATCCAGGAGGTGGGGGGATAGGATACAGAGGACAGCCGGAGCCCCACTGCACAACCCCCGGGGTGACAGCTGGATCCCAAGCACTAGCTGGCTCCGGCTCTCCTTCCCATCCACATCCCTCACCTGGTAGCGGCGGGACTCCAGCTATCAGCACTGGGGTGGCAGCAGCAGCACAGAAGTAAGGGTGGTAATGGGGTGCTAAGTCTGCTGTGAAAAGTGATATTGAAAAATCACATTGTCACCGTCACTTCTGAGCTGCTGCCCGCACAGCACTACCTATACAGCTGAGTGCCCAGCCAGCAGCCGCTGGTTTCCACTCTCCCTTCAGAGCTGGACAGCGGTATATATACTTATGAGGGGCAGGGGGAGAACATAAGCAACTATAGACACAAAGGAGGGGCACGATCAAATAAGTGTGAGACCCACTGCCCTAGAGTACTGATCAATAGCTTACAGTAGTGTTGCTGCAGTGTTTGGGTACGTCACTGGTATTAACAATTGTAATATTTTTATGGGGGTTGGTTCAGTGCTTGTTTTATTTAAGCTGGTTCATAAATCGATAAATCATCGTGCCATAACTCTTATGGAATTAGTTAATTCAGGCAGTTTTCCTCCTTTAAGTACTAACGTCTCATCATAACTCCTAAACCCTCTCCCCTATTCCCCTTTTTCATCCCCCTCCGTCACTTTCACTAACCTGTCTTTCCCCAAGTGCTGTCTCTCACTCTTCTCAACCCTTCTTTCCTCGCATCAAAGCCACTGTCAAATGTTATCACTTTTCCCTGGAAAATTTGCCCCCAGCCGCTAAAGCCCTGGTTCCTGCCTCAATTATCTTTTTGCATTGATTACTGAATCTCCTCCACTCTATTTTCCCCAGTTCTCATCTCTCTCCCTCCAGTCCATTAAAAGGGCTTCGGCTAAAATAACCCACCCCCAATCTAAGTGTGCCACCCCCTCCTCAAAACTATCATCTCCTTGCCAATTTTCACATTAAATTTATACTCCTTGTCCTCACCTTCAAGGTTCCACACTGTCTGCCTCTTGTCTATGTCTCAGTTTTAATTTCCTTCTACTCCTCCTTTCACCTACCATGCTCTGCCAACCCCTCTTTCTTTATGATCCTTTTGTGTCCTCCTGCCACTTCTGCTTCTATACCTTGTTCACGCTGCCCCCTTTGCCAGGAACAGTATTCATTGCCAAACAATCTCACTCTGCTCTTTCAGATCACTACTCATAATTCATTCCTTTTAGGTAGCTTTCTAATGTGCACTCTAGTGTTAGCTGCTCCTGATGTAACACCCAGAAATGTATGTTATTAAAATAAAGTTCAGAGTTATCAAGGTACATATGAAACAAATTCAGAACTAATGAGATACATATGAAACAAATCACCCACATGTATTTGTTGAAACTTCTTCCAAAGCTCAACCCCTACTGGCAACACAATTGTCTGTCATCATTTCTCAATAGTGCTGTGTCTAATTTAAACTTCAAGCTTCTCCAGGCAGGGAACATTAGCTTATTATGTGTCTGTAAAGCCCTATGCACACCTATGATACTATATAAACAGTAGTGTTTTTTTATTTGTGTTTATACATAATGCTTGTAAAGAAAATTATTGTGCCCTCGACTGAGGGAAAAGCAATATTCTTGTATTTGCACTGATGTGATTTGAATTGTCTCCACAGAATCTACTCTTTCCAAACCAGCCTCTCCAACCCAACAGTAGGTATTCAGTATCACCAACAGGCGACCTCACTATTTCCAACATTCAACGATCTGATGCAGGCTACTACATCTGTCAGGCGCTGACGGTTGCTGGGAGCATTTTAGCAAAAGCTCAACTGGAAGTTACTGATGGTGAGAAATCAGGATTTCTATTGTTTGTTTTTTTTAACCAATACCACCGAAGAATTAAAATATAATTTGTAAATATAGACATGTCAGATCATGTAATTCATATTGGCAAACATATAGGATTCTACAAATTATGAATAATGCAAAAAGGACCTCGGTGCAGAGTTTTCTCCATGAACACAAAAACATGGAATACAGGTTTGCATATTATATGAAATTTTGTACCTCTTTAAAACAATCAGTGAAAAGGGAGGGATACACCAGTTCAAAATATAATTTGTGTTAAGGGACAGTGTTCAATACAGTGGAACTGAAATCTAAGATGCCCGTATTCTAATCCAGAATGAGCAATGGATGGTTTTGTAGTAAAGCACTGAATAGCAACTCAGGAAAATTCGGTTCAATTCCCAGCTCCACAACAGACTTCTTGTGTTACCTTAGGGAAGTCACTTTGAGACATATCGTCATCTCATGAAAATTGGAATAACTCCATTTAAATCTAGGGAGCTATGTCTGAGCACATCAACTGAGGACCCTGGCCCTTAGTTTCTCTGTGTCTCAAATCTCCAAATCTCAAATACTTCCTTACCCTCACAGGAGTGTTTTAAGGATAATTAATATGTGTGATGCGCTCAGATACTGCAGTGATGGGAATCCGACAGATTGACAAATACTACAACACAGTGTGATTTGTCGCTAGTCATTTCCACATTTTGTTTTAGGAAAATACCTTAAATGCATTCTTTCCTACATAGCACATGTATCTCCTTTCATTTGAGCCCATGAATCCTGTTAACATCAGTATGAGTTCTGTTCATGGATCTAGGGCAGAATAATGCCTTTATATTACTAGAGAAAATGGAGCTGAAATTCCTATTTGCCTAGCAGGTCATCACATTCCCAGGCCTTATTATTCCCTATCTTAACTGACTCATTAAATATCTCCTGACAGACTTTGACGAATTTTTGCTGTTAAAACTGTTGTTACATGCACAGATCCACTATTACAGCTCCCTCAGAGACCTGCCTACATCATGAAAGTTTGAAAAGATGTCTAATTCTGAATAATCTGGCTTTTCACAAAAGCATATTCATCGCGAGTGACAGGTAGAGAGGTTCAGACACACGTTATAGAGGTTTGAGCATGAATTTGATGCCTTTTTTTTCTGTTGTTTTCCAAAAGCCGTCTATATTTTTATGACAAGGAAAGATAATTTCTTCCTTATCCTTGCATCTTTACAAGCACGCACTGCATTTCCTTAAAGTAGTTTCTTGGAGATTAAAGCCTAACCTTCGCTCTGTGACCTCTTTAAGTCTTCTCTTTCTCTTACTCTCTATGACAAAATGATGCATTTTCATACAATTCAAATTTACATGTAGATTAAAAGGTCATTTAAAATTAATGGAAAGGCAGTATTTTTTAATATCTGTCCACGACGCTGTCTGATTCAATGCCATGGCTGTGATTGGAATAAATAGAACATACAAACATTGGCTGATAGGACATTGAGCTGTTAATGGTTGCACCTGCTGTTGCTGCAGAGATTTACTGCAACAGGGGCTGAAAGGAGCAAGTCAGGTTCAAGGATATCAGTGATGAGAAATTCTTCCTTTAGACAGACAAGGCCTCTGGTCCTTCTTAATCTTTATTTATTTCTCTGTATGAAAAAAGAAATCATAATTGACCTCTTCTGCATCTGCATCAGTTTATGCAGCCAGTCAACAGAAAAAGCTCATTAAGGTGTCCATGGCAAAAAGCAAACTCAGCTTAAACTAATTACATTCAAAGGTACTTAGCATTCTCCATTCCTTAAGAAAGCATTCAATGGTGCCTGTATGACTAAAGGAATGAAAAACCTGCATTCTTCAAATATCTCCCAGAACCTGAAAGTCAGGATACTCACTGTAATATAATACAAGATTATTTTATAGAAATATGAATTCATTATTGAGTTGAGGGGTGGATGAAGGTCATGAAGAATGTGCAAAAAGAGTATTTTGCAATTGTGATTGTATAAATAAAGGTACTACTGTATCATAGATAACTTTTGACACTGCCTTTAGTTAGGGAATTAAGCATAAATATCTAAATAATCTTTGTCAGCTCATGCTGAGTATAGGTTATAGAAGTTAATGTTTTTATAAGTAGAGAAATCTAATTTCAGGGTTTAAAAATATATTAAAATATAAACATTTCAAATATTAGCCATATATTTAAGCATTAGCTTTCCAGTTTTTGGCTGGTGATTTCAGTTTTACTTCATAGCCCAGAATTTTTCTGTTTGGTTAATGATTTAATAATAGTGGCAAGCCATCATTTTCATTTTGAACACATTTTTGTTTGATCCCAGAGTAATTTGGATTCAATTGAAATTCCAATACAGAATGAAAACATATGTCATGTGCAGAAAAACAAGTGCTTAATTATACCATATATAGCAGTGTTTCAGTTGTTACATTTTTGCACTTAGACGTCTTCACTGGAAATATTTTTAACTCAAGTGTTCCTATGAGAAAAAATTACTTGCTGTGATGAAATGTGCTGAGTTGAGTGATAATTTTGCTGATTATGGACTGTGCTGAGAGCTTTCAATATATTTGAAATTCAAATCTTGTACTATCTTGAAAGATCATCACATAAATCCAGAGTCTAACTCACATCTGGAAAAGTAACATAATTTTTTTTAAAAATCAGACAGTCTTTGCAATCTTTCAAAAGCAAAGGTAAGCATCCAGCTCACAGTCTTATAACAGCAGGTCATGCAAATAAACTAAAAGCTTCCATTTAACTGTGTGTCTGAGTGATATAGAAAGAATAATTCACAATTAGTAATTTATTCCATAAATTTAGCCTCTTTTTTGTGCACAGAATATTCAGAAGTAAATTTCAATTTCCTCTAATCAATTCATTATTCATATTTATTGATTGATCTTTTTGGCCACTGTGTATGTTTTTTTACTCTATGGATTAGTCACAAATAGTTCTCTGTGAGTATCCAGCTCTCTCTACTTGAAATTCAAGTTGTATTGCTTAGTTGTGACTGGTCAGATAAGGCACATGATCTTGTTTTCATCACTAGATTACATGCGTATGTGAATGCTTGCAGATACTCATTTTTAAATTCAGTTTTCCTGAATGTGTGCACATTGAAGTTCACTTTTCATGAATATTCATACCAGTATAGCTCAATCATACACGTTTGTAGAAAATGAACACAAAAGGGTTTGTGCTTGGACAAAACAAATTCACCTAAAAATTAGAGCAACCATTCATGGACTTTTTACCGTATTTGTCCATCTTTGAGATAGATAGACCCTCATACATATACAAACATCTTTCCAAAGTGCTGCTCAAGTGTTGGTTCCTGATTCACTGAGAGACCTATACCTGTTTATATATTTAAATAACTGACAAAAACAGGAGAATTTAGAAACATTTTACAGAAGATTTACAAGTCATAGAAGTGAAGACAATACAGTTGTTCACAGATCACTGGAAATCCTAAGTGTTCATTTAACCTTTAGCCTTAGTGTCATGGAAACCTGTAGTAGTCTTTCACCCATAACACCCTTGAAAATGAAGATTCCTTCTGGCTAGGAGACTTTCAATTACTTTATTGATCAAACCCATTTAAAAGATTATGAGCTACTCATTTGGGCAGTAAAAAAACTAATTAGATGCCAAAGAGCAATATCTAAAAAACAATAAGCTTTTAAAATACCTATATTGCTACCCATAAAACAAGGCAATGAGTTGCTACAAATAACTAAAGACGTATAGTTCTCAACCTAAGCAATTATATGTTTTCATTCTTTTAATCTATACCTACTCACCTAGAAAACTGAAAACTCATTGATCTGCATTAAATGTAAATGAAAACTTATGTGGCCTAGTTGTCACCTGAATATATTTTTGCTGTAGGTATAGTACTTTGATGGGCCATACACATGTTTCTTTAATTACAGCATAAAATTGAGATTGAGTTTTTATGTCTTAAAATGACGGGGCAGTACTCTCTCTTCAACAGTTGTGTGTAACTGTGCTTAACCCTAATGAGATGTAAACATGTGCTTTGAGGTGAAAATACATCCCATTGTGTTTTTCTTGTGTCCTACTGGTTCCTGTTTAATAGCTGAATTCAGTGTATGGTATTTCAGAATTTCCAAGGCAGTTTTCATTTCCTGTGACAAATATTCTAAATTAGTTTTCAATGCACACTTTAAATTTTCAGTTACAATAAGTTTGTTGAAATCACAACCCAAGGTATTATTACAGCAAGTAGATTCATCAGCCTTATTTCCCAGATTAAGAGAAGGTTTTAGGGTGGTTGCGATGTTACAGTTCCAAAAAGAAACATTTTGAATAAAAAAACAGATGCTTACATCAGCCCTCCTCTTTCCTATATATTAAACAGTATGTCGAAAGCACTTTGGAGCCTTGACAATGCTGTGGGCTCATGTCTTGAACAGTTCAACACAATGCAAGCCACATTTCTTTAAGACACACTTCAATTTATTTTGGTTTCATTCAAAGGCCTGTATGTATACTAAATACATTGGGCCAGATCCTCAGCTAGAGTAAACTGATGTAACTCAATTGACATCAGTTGAGGTATGCGAACCAACACTAGCTCAGGAGCTAATCCTATTTATCAGAATATTTTCATTCAGATGCCAAACATACTATTCAGAGATTTAAAGTTATAACAGTATGGAAGCTAAACATCTGAGAACTGTTTCTCAATTCTGCTAGACTGGTGTTATGATGGTATAACTCCATTTCCATTAATGAAGAATCCAGCCCCTTGTTTATTTTACTCTCTCTCTCTCTCCATAAACAAGTCTTATAGAAACAACAAAGCTATGTTTTTCTCCTTCACAGATGGCATGGAATAGGTTCAACATCAGAATTATTTATGAAAAAATTTTCTTGCAAGAAAATTTAACATGAGCATTTATCTCATCTTCACGATATCTCACTGGTAGCAGAATAAGGCTCAGATGCAGCTAGGCACTCACTAGTTAAGAATCTTTTATGAACTATTTTAAGCATGCAACTGTAAAATAATAGAATAATAACAGAGTTCATGGTTTCAAAAGGTGATAACATGATTTGATAGGTAAACAGACAGCTTGATTAAATCTGAACTGTTCCTCACTGAAGAACATGATGCAATCAGTTAGCTCAGTTAGGGAAAGATTTTGTGTTATTGTTAGATATTATTTCCTAATGATGAACATTTGCACATTGAACATGAATGGGAAACATGATCAAATGCACACTTTTAACTCACCGTTATGGTTGGTAGACAACTGTCTTGGCTTTTATCTAAGGCCCTGATTCAGGAGACCATCTGTTTTCAGGAAAGCATTTAAACATATGCTTAACTTTGACACCAATGAGATTGAAACACCTGCTTAAACTTAAGCATGTGCTCTAGGGTGCTGGAACAATTTGTATAGTGGGGTGCTGAGAGCCATTGAATCAAAATGTAAACCCGATATTACGATAGAAACCACTTTAAGCCAAAAGGCGCTGCTGCCATACGCACCATCTTTCTGAGTTGCCAGGGTGTGCTCGACCCCCTGCTCCACCCCAGGCCCTGCCCTCATTCCACCCTTTCCACTAAGCCCTCACCCCGCCTCACCTCTTCCCATCCCTGCTCTGCCCTGCCCCGCCTCTTCCTGCCCCCACTCCACCCCCTCTCCTGAGTGCCCCCACCCTCACTCCGCCCCCCAACCCCGCAGTGCCTCCTGCCCACTGCTGAACAGGTGATTGCTGCAGGTGGGAGGCACTGGGAGGGAGGGGGAGGAACTGATGGGGGGGATGTTGCTGGCGAATGTTGAGCACCCACTAGTTTTTTTCCATGGGTGTTCTAGCCTCGGAGCACCCATGTAGTCAGCACCTATGCATGTGCTTGAGTGCTTTCCTGAACAAGGGCCTTACCTATTAGCTAATCTTAAGCAACGCCTACACTGCAATAAAAACCAACCGCGGCTGGCCTGTGTCTGGTGACTCCTGCTTGCAGGGCTCAGGCTGCAGGGCTATAAAATATTGCAGTGTAGACATACCTTTACTCAAATAAGTGTGATAATCTTTCAGTGTTTGTTAATAGCAAACTCACATCTAGGTACCATTTCATTGTAACTAAGCACAACCCTTTTAAATGTGTCAATCATCTCAGTTGTTGGTGCATGAATGCATAATGAGCATTGCAGAAATTAGCATTTTCGACTCCCTGGATATCATATACGATTTTCTTAAAATCTATATTCTGTTATACCAGATACTAACTGCTAAACATGATTTTTAAAAGTAGAGAGGTTCAGTAATTGTTGTGTTTTCATTTAGTTTTGACAGATAGGCCTCCACCCATCATTCTCCAAGGTCCAGCCAATCAGACGTTGGCAGTAGATGGGACAGCTTTGTTGAAGTGTAAGGCCACTGGCGACCCACTTCCTGTTATTAGTTGGTTAAAGGAAGGATTCACATTCCTGGGCAGAGATCCTAGAACATCAATACAGGAGCAGGGGACCTTGCAGATTAAAAGTCTACGGGTAAGTACTAATACGAATGAATCTTTGTTGGGACTGGGTCGTTACTGAGCTGGTGAGGAGCCCCCATCAACAGTTAGGCATCCTTATCTTCAAAGTTGACATGTGTCCCTCCATTTAGAATAATGTCTTTCAACAACAAGCTTTCATTGAGCAAAATTCTCTGCCAGAGAAATGAAAAAGGGAGATATGATTTAACGTTGCTGTAGAGGGTTCAGGTAACACATTAGGATACAGACAAAATGTGTTAGAACATATTACCCAGCAGTAGGGGCTGGTCGAGCTTCACTCGATGCAGGAGATTGGAGGGGGGACTAGTCACCATCTCCATCTCATTTGATCCTGAGGCTGGATGCCAGTTCATTCAAAGTTGCAAGTCTGAGCAGCCTCATTTGTTCCAGCTGATAATTGTCTCCCTGGAGCTGTTACTGCAGCCAGGGATTCCTAGACTGTAGCCTAGGGCTTTGGCTACTCCCTCCCTTACCAGATCCATTACAGGAGGGCCTGGGAGAGGGAGATACCCTGGAGCTGGCTACGCTGGTTCTGTCCTATGTGTGTTGGTGTTTCCCCTGCTGCTTGGTTAGGGCAATATTTCATCCCTCTTTGGCACAGGGCATGGAACACTGTCTAGCCAGTGTGGTTTTGAGGTATCTGAAAATCAGATGCCCTGAATTTTAGAAGGGTGGAATTCAGATAGGGAGAAGAGACAAAATGAAAAGTTGTCAATGTGAAATTTGATCTGAAATGAAATTCTGGTTCCCTTGATCGCCTCTCGTCAAACATTTTAAATGACTTTTTAGCTAAAATAAAATAAAATAAAAACACCATATATTTGAAGCATGTTTATTTTCCAAAGGGGATTTAGAATTTAATTAATAGGCCATTTTCTTATATAATTGGGTCCATTCCTGTAGCCTGTAGTCATGCCTGTGCTCCTTACACATGCAGATTGTCACATGGAAGTCATTGGCACTCCTTTCTTAAATAAAGGAGGCCTGTGTTCAAAATCTGCTGGTTATTAGCTGGGTACAAGGCTTTATAAGAAAGCAAAAATAAAACAAAATAAATAATCCTGAATGAAGAGACAAAGTGTAGTTTTGTGTGCATACACAGGCTCAATTCTGGAATCAGATACATGTGGCGGATCTAAGTTATGCCACTTGCAGTGGTCCCAGCATGTACTGTGTGCTCCAACCTGTCCCTTCCCCACTCGGGTAATGCCCTCTGTGGGAAGTGACAGGAGCCAGGTGGCATGGGGTAATCCTCAGTCGCTCATTTAAAGTAGCTTTCTGGCTGCTTTGTGCTGCTGTGCAGATCACGGATAGAGGACTGATTCTTTGATATAACTATACTCTCACAGAGTGGTTGCCATTCAAAAGGCAAAATTTACCAATAATTTAACACATTGATATCTGAGATAACACTATTATGTCTTATTTAGAGTACAAACAAAATCTGCAGTACCTTGTTAGTAAATGTTATCTTGCTAATGACAACCTTTGTATAGATGTATGTATTTATGTATAAAGTATAGAGATACTCATTATAGATATCCAAATATGTAATACGTATGGTGCAGAAAGGTAAATATAGTTATATTATACATTAGTTGTTTAAAAACAATTTTAGGAAATATTTAATTTCATCAGCACTAATGCTTGTACTTAGTTTTATCAAGATAATCTGCAGAACTGTAAAGAACAAGAAATGAGCAGCCGTTTAGTTTTCTGCCAACATCTCATCAGTGATCGTAAATGAATTGTTAACCTCCTTGGAACAAAATGGAATTTATTAAAAAATTTATGCTAGCTTTCCTTGAGTAAACAATTTATCCTCCCTCTCTGGGCTAAAGGCGGGCTTGGGCCATGAAGGTTAATGCATTTTTACTGTAGAGCTGGATTAAACAGTGCGGTTGAATAGTCAAGTTTCCCCAGTAGTGTTAGAAAGCAGCAATTAAAGGTGGGAGCTTGGTGATTTCAAACAAACTTTCAGAGCATTGATGATGGACTTCTGTGGAGTGTCCATGAGGCAGAAGCTCATGGGATGCCTGCCTGCATGCGGTTATGCAAACAGTAAAATACTTGTTGAATCGTGCCAGCACATTAATGTCTTTGTTAGAGGCACATGATCTCTAAAGGAGAAAAGAAATACACTGGCAGTGGAAAGGAAAATCCGGCATTAAGTGTGACTTTAAAAGACATGGAGCTTTTATTGATCCTTGAGTGGCTCATTCTTTAATACCCATTTTCCTTTAAGGCTCAGAAAGATACTCCTTAAACCTTCTCAATGCAGTAACATGCATTATTTGAATCAGACACACTGGGAAGAAAGACTCAACACCATACATTGGTTTAAACTAGGGTTGTAGATTAATTGCAGTTAACTCATGCAATTAACTAAAAAAAATTGATCGTGATTAAAAAATTTTATCGTGATTAATCACAGTTTTAATTGCACTGTTGAACAATAGAATCCCAATAGAAATTTATTAAATATTTTGGATGTTTTTCTACATTTTCAAATATATTTACTTGAATTACCGCACAGAATACAAAGTGTACAGTGCTCACTTTATATTATTATTATTGATTACAAATATTTGCACTCTAAAAATGATAAACAAAATAAATAGTATTTTTCAATTCACCTCATACAAGTGCTGTAGTGCAATCTCTTTATTGTGAAAGTGCAACTTACAAATGTAGATTTTTTTTGTTATATAACTGCACTCAAAAACAAAAGAGTGTAAAACTTTAGAGCATACAAGTCCACTGAGTCCTACTTCTTGTTCCGCCAACTGCTAAGACAAACAAGTTTGTTTACATTTACAGGAGATAATGCTGCCCACTTCTTATTTACAATTCCATCTGAAAGTGAGAACAGGTGTTCGCATGGCACTTTTGTAGCCGGCATTGCAAGGTATTTACGTGCCAACTATGATAAATATTTGTATGTCCCTTTATGCTTCAACCACCATTCCAGAGGACATGCTTCCATGCTGATGATGCTCGTTAAAAAAATTATGTGTTAATTAAATTTATGTCTGAACTCCTTGGGGGAGAATTGTATGTCTCCTGGTCTGTTTTACCCCCATTCTGCCATATATTTCATGTTATTGTAGTCTCGGATGATGACCCAGCACATGTTAGATTTAAGAACACTTTCACTGCAGATTTGACAAAACACAAAGAAGGTACCAATGTGAGATTTCTAAAGATAGATACAGCACTTGACCCAAGGTTTAAGAATCTGAAATGTCTTCCAAAATCTGAGATGGACGACGTGTGGCGCATGTTTTCAGATGTCTTAAAAGAGCAACACTTCAATGCGGAAACTACAGAACCTGAAGCACCAAAAAAGAAAATCCACCTTCTGCTGGTGGCATCTGAGTCATGATGATGAAAATGAACATGTGTTGGTCCGCACTGTTTTGGATCATTATCAAGCAGAACCCATCATCAGAATGGACGCATGTCCTCTGGAATGGTGGTTGACATGAAGGGACATATGAATCTTTAGCGCATCTGGCACATAAATATCTTGCAACCTCGGCAACGACAGTGCCATGCGGATGCCTTTTCTCACTTTCAGGTGACATTGTAAACAAGAAGTGGGCAGCATTTTCTCCTGCCAATGTAAATAAACTTGTTTGTCTGAGCGATTGGCTGAACAAGAAGCAGGACTGAGTAGACTTGTAGGCTCTAAACTTTACATTGTTTTATTTTTGAATGCAGTTTTTTTGGTACATAATTCTACATTTGTAAGTTCAACTTTCATGATAAAGAGATTGCACTACAGTACTTGTAATGTGGGTATTGAAAAATACTATTTCTTTTGTTTTTTTACAGTGCAAATATTTTTAATCAAAAATAAATATAAAGTGAGTACTGTACACTTTTTATTCTGTGTTGTAGTTGAAATCAATATATTTGAAAATGTAGAAAACATCCAAAAATATTTAAATAAATGGTATTTTATTATTATTTAACAGCGCGATTAATCGTGATTAATTTTTTTAATCGCTTGACAGCCCTAGTTTAAATGGGAAGCTGCAACTGTTATGAATTAATGTAAACTGGAAGGTTTAAGTCTTCCGTTAAGGCTACCACATCAACAAAGAGTCCAGTGGAGGTCCAAACTGAAGTCATTTAGACAGGACCAATCTCAGGGCAGACTACAATTAGATCCCCTTCACAATAACCAACCAATAGGGATTTTAGCATCTTACCAAAATAATTGTCACTGCCCTTATTGCATACAAGGGTTCAATGTATATGTCAAAGTAGCTCATTGAAGTACATCTAATGAGTATGGTCCTTCTTCTTAGCTCAATGCTGACATTTACTCTGGAGCCCCTACACCACCTTGCCCATGCTCCATAGCAACCACACTGGACCCCAGGCCAAAGTTGTGATAAATCTTGAACGTGAATCTACACAGTTCCCCTATGTGCCAAGTATCCCGGTTGCTGTAAGGAAGTGAAAAAAAATTCCATACCCAGGTCAATGGTGACAGGAAAATTCCTTCTCTGCTCCAAAAAAGCTGCTTACTTATTATTCATAGCATGCCCAGAAACCCAGTGCTAACCAGGGAAAGTGCTTAATGACGATCATAATCCATCCATATATTCAGATTTTCAGTTGTCTCTCTTCATGTCCTTAAAAGCAGCCAGTTGGCCGCAGTCATTGGGAGGGGGTGGCTGATCCACAAACTATGTAGAGCAGGGGTGGGCAAACTTTGTAGCCTGAGGGCCACATCGGGTTTCTGAAATTGTATGGAGGGCCGGTTAGGGGAGGCTGTGCCTCCCCAAACAGCCAGGCATGGCCCGGCCCCCACTGCTTCTCCGACCCCCTCTGCTTCTCAACCCCTGACGGCCCCCCGGGACTCCTGCCCCATCCAACCCCCCCATTCTCTGACAGCCCCCTGGGACCGCTGCCCCATCCACCCCTCCCTGTCCCCAGAACCCCTACCCCTGACCGGCCCCCGCCGCCCCAGCTAACCCCCCCTCCTGGCTGCTCCCCCAGGACCCCTGCCCCCATTCAACCCCCCTGTTCCCCGCCCTCTGACCGCCCTGCCCCCATCCACACCCCCGCCCCTGACCACCACCCCGAACTTCCCTACCCTCTCTCCAACTCCCCCTTCTCCCTGCCCCCTTACCACACTGCCTGGAGCACCAGTGGCTGGCGGCGCTACGGCCACGCTGCCCAGAGCACCGGGACAGGCCACGGCTCTGCAAGAGCTCCGGCACCCAGAGCATTGCGCTGGCGGCACGGCAAGCTGAGGCTGCGGGGGAGGGGGAACAGCAGGAGAGAGGCCGGGCTTCGCCTCCCGGGCCAGGACCTCAGGGGCCGGACAGGAGGGTCCCGTGGGCCGGATGTGACCTGTAGTTTTCCCTCCTCTGATGTAGAGGTTAGGTTTTAGTCTCTCTGCCAGTGGCATGATCTGTCCTCCCACATGGATCACCTATCTCCCATGGTATGGGACGCTGAAAAACAATGAATTGCCATTGACTGTCTGATTTCTCTCCTTTTTTGTGTGTTTTAATAGCACAAAAGATTAAAAGGCAAACAATATTGTCATGCAGATATGAAATTCACTAGGTACACATGTAATCTGTTCATAATCTGCTAGTTGATTTCATGGCCTGGAAGAAGTGGAATACCCTGAGTATTCTTTATATGGAGATATACCTATCTCATAAAACTGGAAGGGACCCTGAAAGGTCATTGAGTCCAGCTCCCTGCCTTCACTAGCAGGACCAAGTACTGATTTTGCCCCAGATCCCTAAGTGGCCCCCTCAAGGATTGAATTCACAACCCTGGGTTTAGCTCAAACCACTGAGCTCTCCCTCCCCCCTACATAGTATTTTCCTTCTAAGTATACCCACAGTGTCCAGTGCCATACCCCACTTTGCAACAGCAATGCTCAAATGCACTTAAGAAACTTTGCCTTAAAAAAGAGTTTCCACTACCAGATAATGAGGAGGTACCTTTTCCCAACCAACAGCTCAGAAAACACAAAGTAAAACAGTACAGCAGAGAATGCTCTGCTGCTCCCCTTCCCTGCTGATAAGGCTATCTCCCGTCAAGTGCCTTTGTCTTTCCCCAGCAACTGGTTCACATTTTGAATATTTCAGCTTTTATCAGAGAGCCTTTCTGACTCAAGGCAGCTGCATCTTTTTAAAATTCAGGCCTTGCTTATACAAATCTACTAAACAGTTACATCACTAATTACCTGTCGTGCCCTGTCCATAACAATAGTATACTGCAGCGATAATATGTCAGAAGCAGAAAGTGCCAACACGATTCAAACATGATAAACTTCAAAATCAATTAAAATATATATCAGCAGATATTGTAAAGAGCATCTTGCTGATTTGCCTCAACAGCCATCTGGAAAATCAAGCTATGCGCACATTGATTTCAGTTCCAGTTTAATATAGTTCAGAGCACGCACATACTATTCCCTTACAGTCCAATAAACCATTTTGGATTTAGTCCTATATCCATTGAGATGTTCCAATGCAGCCTTCCCCCAGTGAATATAATTCTTCTCTCATATCATCAGAGTCAGCACTTTCCCCACTCCATTTCCATCTCTAGGCTAACATGCTTTACACACAGCAGGTTGGGGGCTTCTCAGTAGACTACACACTGTTGGCCAACTGCGGTATTCCATTGATCTCAGTAGATTTCCCCAGACCAAACATCAGGTCTCATTCACAGCATCCCTTAGCCTTCAAAATGAGAAATAACAAAACATCAGGGGAAATCAGTCAGTGTGACAGAAAAAAATAAAAAGAAGTGGGGGGAAATAACTCTAATAGTGTCAATGTGACCACAAACAATTTCCCCAAATAAACTCTGCATATCTGGATCATTTATTTGAATATAATGCTTTTTCATCCCAAAACACGTCTCAAACTCCAGACATACAGCACCACTGAAATGCACATACAGCATCACTGAAACCCCTCTCGTGTGGAAGGCAGCTGCCAGCTCATCAACAAGCTCACTCCATTCTGCATAAAAGTGGAGAGAGAAGAGGGAAATTTGGCCTAGGCCACTGACCCAGCCTTACCCTTTAGAAAATGTTATGCCTGAGGACTTTAATATCCATACTAACTAGACAGGACTGGTTTTAAAGTCTCATCTAAAAAGACCCATACATGATAAACTGCATAGTAATACTTCCTCTACAACAGAAAAATAAAAGCAGGTGAGACAACCCTGCTGGGATTGGAAACTGTAAATCAAGGCAGGGATTATGAAACTGAATCTTAATCTCCTCTGAGAAATGAAATCTGTACCCATTTCACAATTTAGACACACTTTAAATTATAATTTCAGTCACATCTAAGTTATATTATATTTTTACTGGAATTCACCTGGATCTTCCTTCATATATAAAAAAACATTGGTGACATGTTTTAAATTAACCATTCTGTAATACCCATACCCTGTACCAATGGCATTAACAATATGAGAATTAGAATAATGGGCGGGCGGGGGGGGAGAAAACAGAGTTAAACTATTAAGAGCAAGTAATCTTATTATAGTTCGCTAAAAGTAAGCCACCATTAAATGATTATTTGAGAAATGTCTGGTGTTCTTTAGTGATGTACAATGTAGGCTAAGTCCTTCTTATTTTACATCAAGAAATATTCAGAAAAAAATTGAGAGGATTGTGCCACCTGATGTTAAAGGTTTGTCAAAAATGCCCTTAACCATTTTTGTATGACCAGATATCTGACACTGGCACTTACACATGTGTGGCCACAAGTTCAAGTGGGGAGACATCTTGGAGCGCTGTGCTAGAGGTGACAGGTAAGTCATGTCAGAGGCTTGTTGTTCTCTTGGCTTGTGTTCACTATATTATAGCAGATCTGTTTTGAAGGGAACCAGGATTGAGACTAATATATTTTTGGTAGAAAGGCTGGATATCTTCACATGACTTAGATTTTGGTATTATTATCTCTAAATCTCCATTGATAGTAAACCAGTTGTATTGTATTAGTATCAAGGTACGTTAGAGAGCTATATCTAAACTGGAGTACCAACAAACTAACTGTTTCCATGCAGGAAGGCCCTTATGGCCATGAAGAATCCCACTGAAGTCACTGGGGCTTCATGTGGGATGAAAGAGTCTACCTAATTGGAGATCCTTTTCTAGGATTGGGGGCTTTCTCATGCCTTCTATTGACTGATGTGTTGACATTTTAGGTGAATCTATTCCAGTTATTAAAAAATAAATAAAGTAGATCAGGCTGTCTGCCTCCTCCCCTCCTTTTTCTTTTATTGTTGTTGCTTTCTTTGGTTTGTTTTATGAGCAAAAGTTTCTATAAAGACCGACAGCCAAGCATCCAGTAACATAAGCCTCTAAATGTAAACCTGACTCTCTGTTGTTATTGTTAAGTTAGGTCAGTAAGCATTGGGGCCATTGTGCTGACTATTGTAAATTATTTTTATAGTTTTTTATCTTTGCTCTCCTTTTTTTAAATCAAATTGTGCAGTCAAGGATAAAGGTTAACTATTTTTTATTTACCCCTTACAGAGTCTGGTGGAGCAACAATCAGTAAAAATTATGATTTGAATGACCTTCCTGGGCCACCATCCAAACCCCAGGTCACTGATGTTACTAAGAACAGTGTCACCTTGTCCTGGCAGCCAGGCACCCCTGGAAGCTTACCAGCTAGTGCATATATCATTGAGGCTTTTAGGTATGTGAAAATTTCCACTTCTAATCTCTTTCCTTTCTAATTTTGTTTTAACCCTAGTGTTAACTGTGCTCCTGGTATGATGGTACCTGTGTGGACATCTGCAAATTCAATTAACTCACTAAAGGCCTTCTCTTTGATGGCATGGAGTTCATTCTTAATCTTCAAGAATTTCTCCTTTTTATTATTAACCACTTATTTCTTAATAGAACTTTTAGACAAGCACTAGACTATTTTCTTCAGGTCAGCAGAAGTATAGCTTGACTATGCATTCACTCATCTGTTACTTTTTTCTTAATCCTGATCATCACTGAGGGTTTCAGATGAGACTGTTGACATTCAAATTGGACAGCTTGAGAGGAGGTAGTTTAATTAGGGTTGGGCAAAATAGATTAAAAAAAAGGTAATGATAGAATTCCCTAAACCTTGAACATGGTGGGATGTTTGGTCTTAAAGCAGAACCTAAAAAAAAAAACCTTTTGAAATTCCAGTATGTGTATACCATATGGAATAAAATATAGCATTTAAAAAACAAACATCTGATCATTTAGAGCAGGGGTTGGCAACGTTTGGCATGCAGCTCACCAGGGTAAGCACCCTGGCGGGCCGGGCCAGTTTTATTTACCTACTGACGCGGCAGGTTCAGCCGATCGCGGCCCCCACTGGCCGCGGTTCACCGTCCCGGGCCAATGTGGGCGGCAAGAAGCCGCGGCCAGCACATCGCTCGCCCACGCCGCTTCCCGCCGCCCCCATTGGCCCGGGAAGGTGAACCACGGCCAGTGGGGGCCGCGACCGGCCAAACCTGCCATGTCAGCAGGTAAATAAAACTGGCCCGGCCCGCCAGGGTGCTTACCCTGGCGAGCTGCGTGCCAAACGTTGCCGACCCCTGATTTAGAGCTTGATCCTGCAAGTCTGAAGTCGATCAGAGTTGAGGAGCTGAGCACCTCACAGGTGCACACAGTGTTTTGCAGGATTCAGCCCTTAGGCCACAATTCAGCAAGTTACTTAAATCAATGGGTTACTTGTGTGCTTCAAATTAGGGTCATATTTAAGGACCTTCCTGAATCAGAGTCTTAAAATGAAAGAAAAGGAGTAAATATATTTTGCCTTTTAGTTGGCATGGTAGTCTATGGTCATCTAAAATATGTTCAGTAACAACTCAAAAGGCTACAGTGATGATTACTCATCCTTCTACATAAATATCTATGTGCCATTTCTAAAATATGCAAATAATTGTTTTCCGTAAAAATGGTAACTTCCAATATGTCTTTTGACTCATATGAAAATAGTGACTACCTTTAATAAGCCCAAATGGAAAAGAAAGAAAAACTTTCTTATGAATAATATACAACCGACAGCTATGAAATGAAATTCTCTCTTTATCCTTAGCAAAAGTTCCCATTTGACTTTACATAAGCTGCAGTGACATCCCACCGATGACTCTAAAAATCACCATATATTCAAAGGGAGTTATTTTGAACAATCACACTTGAGATCATTACAGATGCAAGATGCTATATGCTGTTTATAAGACAGTCCAACTGAAAACTTAAGCACAGGAAAATATATTCATGCATTTTTCTTCTTTTACAGATGTGTTTTTGAAAGGGTCTATAGTAATTTTACAAATGGATTTAATTCAAGGAGAACACATTCTTTTAGCAAGACAATTTATTGGCATAATTTACCCTGTAGTATAGAAAGTTATTCTTTTAACAGGTTTATTATTTTTATACATTTGTTCAAGAGGGCCCCATTTATCATTCAAATTTACTTTTCCACTTTTCTATATCTGTTCCTTTTTCAGGTATTTATTTTAGTGGGCTATAATATATTAGGAAAGGCTTTCACTTCAGCTGGGCTGAAATATTTTTATGGTACTATTGTTTTGTTTCATAATGTGGTCTACTCTCTTGATGAATTAACTAAAACCAGCAGAACTGTTTCTTTTTTTTTTTTTATTGATCTTGCTACCCTCCCCCCCACCCCCCAGTGGTTAACCTTGGCAAGGAAATGAAACCCAACTACTTTTACAAATTCTTTCTCGCCCCAGTATGTAAAATTTTGTTATAAAGAGGAGGGTGATGAATTGTTCTTCTTAATCACTGAGGAAAGGATAAGAAGTAATGGGCTTAAATTGCAGCAATAGAGATTCAGACATTAGGAAAAACTTCCTAACTGAAAGGATAGTTAAGCACTGGACCAAATTACCTAGGGAGACTGTAAAATCTCTGTCAGTGGAAGTTTTTAAGAACAGGTTAGACAAACACCCGTCAGAGATAAACTTAGTCCTGCATTGGTGCAGGGAACTGGACTATCAGGGACCCTTCCAATTCTATATTTCTATGATTTCTTTTTGCTTTAATCTGTAGTCTTCAACCATGGGGTTTTTTTTGTTTTTTTTTTCATTGCAGCCAATCTGTGAGCAATAGCTGGCAAACAGTTGCTAATCATGTAAAGACAACACTCTACACTTTAAGAGGATTGCGACCCAATACAATCTACCTGTTTATGGTGAGAGCAATCAACTCACAAGGTCTGAGTGACCCCAGCCCTATGTCAGATCCTGTCCGCACACAAGGTAATGTCAATCATTAATTGTTCACATGATCTTCAGCTGTATCCAGGACTTCTGCTTGAATGACTTGATAATAAAAAGAAGGGTAGGAAATCTCTGAAAATTGAGCCAGTTTAGTTCAGCTGCTTTGCACCACTCTGGTAACTCAAAACATTGTAAACCCACCTCAACCAGCGGGGAGGTGATAAATCCCAGTTTAATTCCCTGCTGCACTACGGGCTTTTTGTATAACCTTAGACAAGTCACTTAAGGCCAGATCTGTAAAGGTTTTGAGGTGCCTAAAGATAAAGATAGATGTCTAGTGGAATATTCAAAAGCACCTAGACGCCCAACTCACATTGGGTTCCACTAGATTCCTATCTTCATCTTTAGGTGCCTTAATACCATACTTACTCTCTCTGTGCCTCAGTTCACCATCTGTAAAATGGGGATAGTAGCACTTCCCTTCCTCAGAGGGTTTTTGTGAGGATACATATGTTCAAGATCATGAGGCACTAAATACTGTGTTAATGGGGGATATATAAGTATGATACAAAGATAGAAGCCAGGTTTACAGCTAGTTTTCATCACCAGAGTGGCACAAAGCAGCCAGAGTGTATGAATCAGTCAGGCCCAATATTTTTGCAGAGAATCAATGTGAATCTAATTCATGCTGAGAATTATTTTAAAAGATATTCTGAGACACGTGCGTGTGTGTGTGTACATATTTTATGTTCTCTACATTCATCCACTGAATACTAAACTAAAAAGGGTGGCCTAAATAGGACTTCTCAACTGTAGGACAGCTAGTGCAATTAGATGAAGATAGCCTGATCCTCCATTGGCTCCCATCTCTTACACCTGTACAGAAAGGGTGTGAAATGCTGACAAACCAGAATGGTTGTTTTATACCCAATTTACTCTCTCTATGCTCAGTCTAAATGAAAATGGACACGCTTCTCTGTGGAGCACAGGGTGTGGCATAGCTTTGTCAATGCATTGACCAAATTCTGCACCCCACAGCATAACTCTTCATTGAACAGGTTGGAAAACAGTTATGAACAATTGTTTAATCAGACTTATTCCTGTTCACGGATGATTCAGAGTAATCTCTTACGATTCATTTACAGAAAGGTCTTTTCCTTGCCTTGTATGATTGTGCAGTGAGGCAAGGAGGGTGTACACAGCTTCTCCACCCCTGCAGAGTCACGCAGAGTAGTAGCCACAGCACTGGTAGGAGATCCTAGGCTCCTCTCTGCAAAGGGGCAGGGATGGGTGAGAACAGATGAGGAGTGGGCAGAGGCTTGGTTTTTAAAGGTCTGTTGCAAATTTTTGCTCCCCACCCTCACTGCATCAAGGCGACTCCAGGTGGGATTCTGCTTTCCAAAGCAGTATGCTTCCCACCAGTTCCCCTAGGGATGTGCGGCTATGCACCAGCCCTGACTCTAAGCTCCATGCTCATAGCACAATCTAGCTCTTAAGAACTCTCACGTTCCACATCTTTACATCTGACATACTGACAAGAGATTTGATTTCAGCAAAAACAGTTCTTTTCATTAGCTTCAGGACATATTGTAGTTTCCATTTCCACAAGCTGTTCGCCAGCCACACATGCTGCAACATGTAGAGTATGTATAGCTCTTTGATACCTTACCGTTTAGTAGAATTAAATCATAAAATCAATTGAGAATTAGCATAATGTTTTGATGTGATTTCTAATAATGCTTGGATTCAACTCAGACTCACAAAGGAAGCCGACATGCAGTAAAAAGCCTGTTCATACTAGCCATTGCAAAGTAAAGAAGCAATTAAAGCAATGACACATTATATTAATTCACAACAGGTATCCATGATAACTGTTATGTCTTAAAATTTGGCTTCATTAAATAAAAATATGGCAAATAACATGCAGGGTATACTGGGCAAATTTACACCATTGGATTGCAAATCCTTACACTGAGCAAGAATTCCTCAAGACACTAAGAGCACTACTGATCGCTTTGTATGTTTAATAACCATATATTCAGAAACACCCTTGAATAATATTGAAATAATAAACTCTAAATAAAACACTTCCAAACATACTACGTTCATTGGGAGCTAATAGTTGTTGAGGTCATGCTAAAATAAAGTCCTTTGTAACTTCCAAATAAATACATGGTTCTCTCTGGCATGTTGGTCACCGAGAAGATGTCTAGCAAACACAACTTGAGGCTAGCCCTCCCATTCTGAGGAGCTCTCAAACACCATATTGTTGTTTGGCTTCTGTCAGGTGGTCTGTAATCTGGTATATTTTATTTCCAGGCAACCCCAATTGCCATACCTTTCAGGATGGCTTGGGTCTGATCTGTTCTCTCCTTCCTGGACTACCCTGCTCTGGTCTAACTTCTCTATGGCCAGCGCCAAGTTTTTCAATGTCCCCTATCCCAGACTACCTTTCCCAAGCTCATCCAACCAGCCAAAAGTGTCTCTAGCTGTGAGCCTGCTAAGAAGTACAGAAGTGTAGCCTCCCGCCTGCAGTAGTTGTCAGGTCTCCTTCTAGGATAAGTTCCACTAGGGCAGGGGCTCTCCTCTAGCATTATAGGGACTGTGAAGCTCCTAAGATTTGCAGGAGAATTGCTCCCACCGGCAGATTGTCTTAGCCACATGGCATGGAACAGTCCAATCACATCTAGCCAATAGTTGCACATTATGACATTTTTATTTTCTATTTTTTTCATCATAAAGCCTAGGAAATTCCTTTCAAAAAATATGTTAAGAAAGCATTAAAAATGTACAATTAATCACTTGAAATCAAACAATGACTACGGTAAGGTTGCCCATACAATCTAACTCTGCCCCTTTGTGGCTAAGGGTAATTTTTCATAACACCGCCATACCTAATTTCACAAATAATACAACAGAATATCACACAGTATTCTTCTACAGCAGGGGTGGGCAAACTTTTTGGCCCGAGGGCCACATCAGGGTTGTGCAACTGTATGGAGGGCCGGGTAGGGAAGGTTGTGCCTCCCCAAACAGCCTGCCCCCCGCCCCCTCCCACTTCCTGCCCCCGATTGCCCCCCTCAGAGCTCCCGATCCATCCAATCCCCCCCTACTCCTTGTCCCCTGACCGCCCCCTCTCGGGATGCCCGCCCTCCATCCAATCCCCCTGCTCCCTGTCCCCTGATTGCCCCAACCCCTATCCACACACCCGCCCCCTGACAGCCCCCCCGGGACTCCCACCCCCATCCAACTGCCCTCTGCTCCTCGTCCCCTGACCACCTGTCCCAGGTTGGATACGAGGTGGGATGGATAGGGGATCCCGGGACCCCCCGCCCCTAACTGCCCCCCGGGATCCCACCCCCTATCCAACCCCCCCCACGCTCCCTGTCCCCTGACTGCCCTCCTGACCCCTATCCATATCCCTGCCCCCTGACAGGCCCCCCGGGACTCCCACTCCCAATCCTCCCTGTTCCCCATCCCCTGACTGCCCCCCCAGAACCTCCGCTCCATCCAACCGCCCCCTCTTCCCTGACTGCCCCCCCCGTGCCCCCCACTCCCTACCCCCTTACTTGCAGCAGGAGCTCACAGCCACAACACCCGGCCAGAGCCAGCTGCGCTCCCCACGCTGCCCAGCGGGAGCGGCGGGCCAGAATGCGGCCCGCGCGGCAGCGTGGCTGCAGGGAAAGGGGGGAGAGCGGGGGAGGGACCGGGGACTAGGCTCCCTGGCTGGAAGCTCAGGGGCTTGGCAGGACATTCCCGCGAGCTGGATGTGGCCCACGGTTTGCCCACATCTGTTCTACAGCTTTATATACAAATGAGTAGCATCTTGTAGGTCAGTGCACTACTTTGCGTAGGACAGAAAAATCAATTAAACAAGTTTACATGAAAATCACATACACAAAGACTACTCCAGAATAATTATACCCACATCCTATGGTGTGGTTTGGTTAAAAACGTTATATTGGAATGAGTTTGGAAAAGCTGCCTTACTTATGAGTTGGAAAGCATTTTATTTATTATCGGCTAGGTATTTTTCAGAAAAAAATATTTGAACATGTTTCAGAGAGAAATATTTATTGGCACCGTATTTCACTTCCCTCATCTGTAAAGGCACATATGCTTAGTGCCATGAATCCAGTGACATAGGGTTCAGTGGCAGAGGAACACAATGTAATTTTAGAAAGCGAAAGAACATTTTCTATACCTAACAATGGCATGATTTGAAGGTACAGTATCCTGGGATCTTCCTGGGTCTCGGACTTACTATTTCCTGCCCTGGACATCAGGTGAATGTAATTCTGGGAGAGAAGGACATATTTCTCATTCAGGTTGATTTTGAAAAATGCAGCTATCTGAAGTTGCTAGACATTTAGAATGCAGACCTTGGGAAGATGGATAAATGGGCAGAATGCCGATATGGAAGTTAAAGTTGCATGCAAAATGCAATTAATCACATGGATAACACTAACACATGTAGGTTCTTGTGTTTGGTTTAGTGGTGATATCCCGCTGTAGCTCTAATTAGCAAATTAGCAAATTTTTTTAGCTTATGGACATTTGTCCATATTTAAAAAAAATACACACTGTATATACAATATATTTTTCCAACCAAAGGGGATATAATCATAGCACGCTGTTGATTCTGTACCATTGGTAGATAATATTTTCTAAGATTTAATCATGGGTAGCTATGGGAATTATTTTATACCAAGTATAATAAAAGTGTTTTGTAGTTAGTACAAGTTACCTTTCAATAAACAAGTCTGAGTTGCTCTGTTATAGATTTATCTTAATATCTGTCTGTCTTTTTCTTTTTCACTCACTTTGAATAGGCATATTTTGCTGAGCACACCACTTCTGTACCATTGCTAACGTTTCCATATTTGGATTATATTCCCTTTGGGAGGCCCATAGACTCATCCCACACATTTGAAAGTCAATAGAAAGCCTCTGTAGATAGTGTCTCTTTGGTGAATCAAAACCCATAATATTGCTCGAAATATGAAGCTGAAATCTGGACTATGAAAACTAGATTTTTATCTAAATCCTGAGAACTGAAGTATCTGAGACATGCTTTGAATGTTTTTCTTTCTTAAGAGCAGTATTATCTCTACTTTACAATAATGTTTTTCCTGTTAAGAGAACAAAGGGCCACATATTACTCTCCCATACCCATCAGACAGAAAATATGTCACCTTGTTTGAGTCTTCCCTTTGTGAGGTGAGGAGTTTGCGGCAGCATATATGGGGAAGTAAGTGTGGTCAGTGAAACCAATGGCTCCAGTGGATCATCTGTGAAATCTGAGCAGAACTCATGTATGCTCATCCGCAGGCCTCTGGGCCCTCTTTCTCCTCTAGGAGAATTACTTTTGTGAAGTAATTGAATCTGAGCACCCTGCCTGTGCCCCCAACTCCCTGCCCTTCAGGGAGGAAAGCAGACACCAAGGGAGTTAGTAATGGTTTCCAGTAGCAGTAAGTCCTACATGGATTTCCACTGGGAATTCTGTGGTGTGCAGACGGACGTGTGCCATGTTCAGTGGCTCCTTTCTGACTCTTAACCCAGAATAACACCTCAAGCTCCCCAGAGTACTAGTGCACCTCTTGGGAGGGATCCTCAATTCTTTCCAAGGGCAAGTTTGGGAAGAATGTGGTAAAGGTGCACTACTCCTTCCATAGACCTACGGAGGTTTCTATGCTGACTTGCTCCCCTCCATGCTATGTTGTGGAGAGGAACATGAGGCCCAATCTTTGAATATATGGAATTTTGAAAACATTGGGACAGAGAAGTGTTTCTCACAGTGCTGCATACTAGAGAGCCAATTCACCACGCACTAGATCCACGCACAGAAAGTCACTTCTCTGAGCAGAAGGGTGATTCAGTCACCTCTTCAGCACTGACCTAGCAGATCCTTCTCCAGGTGGTCATGGGATGCAGATGGGTAATCTCAGAGTAAATGTGAACAGGATGGGGAATGAGTGGGTAGACCAGAGGCAAGACTAGAGGGATTCACATTTTGAGGCCACACACAGAAAAGACAATATAATTTCAGATTGCATAACTTTTTCCACATAGCGCCACGGAAATCCTTGAGGACCACTATTGCCAGGGAGCGGAGCCACATTGGTGTGGTGGGATGGAGCCTCCACACAGAGTACCCTGGCCTTACACAGAGCCACTGGAACCTACCTGGTTTCAGGTGGGGAAATCCATGTTTTCCTTCCCCACCCTCCTGCTGAAGGCATGAGTTGGACTAATCTCTGCAAGATAATCCTTGTGGAGGTTTTCTCCCATTTTTTTTATGTGAGAAGGGGCAATTTGACCTCACAACTTTATCCCATTTTCAGAGATGGACAGCTGGAAAATATATACATTTGCTATAGTGGAATAGGCTTAAATAACAGGAAATTGCTATTTTTAGTATGGTTCCCTGGCTTCTCTCACTTTCTAACTCTAATGGTGTCAAACTGAAAAGGAAAGGAAATTGTAATACATATTGAAAAGGAGGGAAAATTTGAAGAAGCATAATGAGTATAACATACAGTTTAAAAACAAGCTAATGTACATATTCATCTTCTGCAATACCATTTGCTTAGATTATATGAACTAGTTATGCTCTAGATTTGCAGGCACACTGGCACATCAAGACTATTATCATCTGAATATTTCAAAGCATGTGAATATGGCATCTCACCAATCACTCACTAGGTGCTAGGGAAAAAAATGTTTTCAATGACTATTTGGGCTAGATAGGAACATTTTCTAATTGCCTAAGTAATAGAACATGTGGTGTTTGTTTATGGCAGTGAATGTTTACTTGGTGCTTTTCAGAGTTCATAGGTTAATCTTATCTGCTGCATTGTTTTTGAAAGTGATACAAACTGAGACTATTTTAACCCAGTATATTAAATTTGTCAGTCCTCTTAATGAATTAATGATACAAGTGAGGCTCCTTATTAAAATAATCATTTTGTGTCTGTGGTTGGCCTGGCAGATATCAGCCCACCAGCACAAGGAGTGGATCACAGGCAAGTCCAGAAAGAGCTAGGAGACGTCATTGTACGGCTACATAATCCTGTTGTGCTGACACCCACTACAGTTCAAGTCACCTGGACAGTAAGACTTTTCTAATTGCTACCTTTCATTGACAGCTTTAATCTTGTTTACTTGTCCCTGCAATTCTTTCTCAGCCCTGAAAAACTCTAGTCTGACCTGAGTACAAGTGGCCAGATAAGCTAACATTGTACAGACAATGAACAATGTGCTAAAGGAATGGATTCTTTCTTTCTTTCTCGCTTTCATTGTGTCTATCTGTCTTTGTTAAAGTCAATCAGGTTCAGAAGCTTCACATGTAGCACAAAGCATGTTAACTGACTGACAAAGAAGATCTTTTTAGCAGAATGTGTCTCAACCCATAATGCAAAAATGTGACTGATCCTTACACTATTCTTCAGTGTGTAAACTGAGTGTAATAAGCAAAATGAAGTATCAGAATTAAGGATAAATTGATATTTTCATAATCTCTCTCTACTGCAATCCATGGGGACCTCCCGCCACAATATCCCATTGCCTGGTGACCTTTACTTGCAATAATGATCTTCCTACAAGGCACTTGTGGACAGATGTGCGTGCAGATAATGCATGGTCTAAGTATGTAATGGTATTTCATTCTATAGCACAAGCTCTAACTTCACCTGATGGATTATGGAAGACCTGAATCTCTTTGACATTACCTACAACGTCTCTGTTTAAGAGGTCAAACTATAGGGTTAGAGCTCCCGAGGACTAAGTTTATAGTATGTAGCTTTCAAAATGCTACATTTCTTTTCCTGGCACTTCAGGGAAGGGATTTGTAACCATAGAAGCAGAGATTTTCTAGGGCACTACACACCACAAATGAGTGCTTCGTTCTTCAGGCAGTTACCCTGTGGAGGGGAATACCAGAGAGGGGAGAGTGGACTAAGCACCACAGCAGTGCACAGGGCTTGAATGATTATTTTATATATGCTACTGCAGGGATCCAGGCAATGGGCACAGTATTTTTTGTTTACACGTGTGGTCTCACTACAGCCACCAGCTAATGAGTCATGTAGACTATAAAAGAGAAGAGGGGACTGAAGATGAGAAGTGTGTATATGTATGTGTGTGTTGGGGGGAGAGGGTGCGTGGTGAATTTTGCAGCACTGATGTAAGGCTTGTTGCCTTTTCACTACAGAGCTTGGCTTGGTGGGGACTCAGACCTAGGTCCTACCAAATTCGCAGCCATGAAAAATGCATCACGGACCATGAAATATTGTCTCCCCCTGTGAAATCTGGTCTTTTGAGTGCTTTTTACCCTGTACTATACAGATTTCACAGAGGAGACCAGCGTTTCTCAAACTGGGGGTCCTGATTCAAAAAGGGGTTGCAGGCAGGGGGGGTCGGAGGTGTGTGTGTGTGGCAAGGCTATTTTAGGAAGGTCGCGGTATTGCCACCATTGCTTCTGCCCTGCCTTCAGAACTGGGTTGCTGGAGGGTGGTGGCTGTTGTCCGGCTGCCCAGTTCTGAAGGCAGCGTCAACACCAGCAGCAGCGCAGAAGTAAGGGTAACAATACTGTAACCCCCTCTACAATACCCTTACGACACCCCCACTCACCCCCCACAAATCCTTTTTGGATCAGGACCCCCACAATTATAACACTGAAATTTTGGATTTAAATAGCTGAAATCATGAAATTTACAATTTTTCAAATCCTGTGACCATGAAATTGACCAAAATGGACCGTGAATTTGGGAATTCTCTCCTGCCCTCTCTCTCTTCAGCCAGTCCTGCTTACATGTGGCGATGGTTGGTCTCCAACTCAGAGCAGCAGCTCTTCTTAAATACAGTCTCTGTCTCCTTTTGCCACATGCTCAGCTGAAAAGCTCCAGCCCCTCCCTCAGTAAGGCACCGGTGCAGAAAACCCTTTTTTCCCTGGGGGTAGGTCAGTAGTTAAGAATCATTCAAAGTTGATAGCCCCAGTTTGTAGTCCCCATGGCTTCTCTGTGACAGTCCTTCAGTGAAGCGTCAAGAGCCTTCCCTGGGCAGGATAGCTATCAGGAATGCATTTAAATAGGCTAGCCTTGGGCAAGGTTAGATGTGTTCATCAAATAATACAAAATGGAGGTCCTAGTAAAATAGGGCTTCAGAATACAAAATGGAGTGCACAGTTTGATCCAGACACACTCATTCTTTCCACCAGGAAGAGATTAAATAATGTGAACAAACTTTCACATTGGTGCCTACCCTGTTTTTCATAAGGAAAATATAAATTGTTATGGTTTATAATATCAGCTTTTTTTGCTAGATCCCTTGATGTGAAAAGCAATGACCCTACACCATCTAACAAGCACACAATGCCCACCGGTGATACATTAGAATTGCCCTAAGGAAGGAAGAGATGGGGAGGGAGGGGGAAGTTAGCGCTGCTAATTAGAAAGTTTCTAGCAATCAGGACAAAACCATTTAATTAACCACAGTCTCTGGGATAGCAACCACACTATCCAGAGAGTAAAGCCAACTTATGTAGCATAAATATCCAGCATAGCTAGCATCCAAAAGGAGACAGATGCCAGAAGAATGATGTGACTCTTTCCCTTCTGGAAATTCCTGTTTGGAATTCAAAAGCTTTGCTAGATGACAGACCACCTAGATGCCTTTCTACCATTCTGATGGCTGGCAATCTGGCATCAGTCACTCCCCTTCTTTGGGTTCTGTTGTTACAGATTTTTAAAATGATTCTGAAATTGTCTCCTCTGTTCCAAATCAGGACTTGAAATTCCAGAAATATTTTCCAGAAATAATAATTCTGTGATTTGCAAACTTTATATATACACCTCTACCCCAATATAACGTGACCCGATATAACACAAATTCAGATATAACGTGGTAAGGGATAGCTCAGTGGTTTGAGCATTGGCCTGCTAAACCCAGGGTTGTGAGTTCACTCTTTGAGGGGGCCACTTAGGGATCTGGGGCAAAATCAGTACTTGGTCCTGCTAGTGAAGGCAGGGGCCTGGACTCGATGACCTTTTGGGGTCCCTTCCAGTTCAAGGAGATAGGATATCTCCATTATTTAAATTTTTTTTTAAATGTAAATTTTAAAGCAGCGCTCCGGGGGGGGGGGCGCTGCGCACTCCGGTGGATCAAAGCAAGTTCGATATAATGTGGTTTCACCTATAACGCGGTAAGATTTTTTGGCTCCCGAGGACAGAGTTATATCGGGGTAGAGGTGTATGTATTGACTATAATATTGCATCCAAATATCTATGTCAAAAGAAGTCTGAAATTGCAAAATTAAGCCCTCAAAAGTTAGGTAATGGCAGTATTAAGGTTACCATTACAACTTACTTTTCCCCCGATACAGTCTTTAATTACATGGTCACATAGGGTATGTCTACACTACGAAATTAGGTCGAATTAATAGAAGCCGGTTTTATAGAAATCGGTTGTATACAGCCGATTGTGTGTGTCCCCACATAAAATGCTCTAAGTGCTCTAGTCGGCGGACCGCGTCCACAGTACCGAGGCTAGCGTCGACTTCCGGAGCATTGCACTATGGGTAGCTATCCCACAGTTCCCGCAGTCTCCGCCGCCCATTGGAATTCTGGGTTGAGATCCCAATGCCTGAATGATGCAAAACAGTGTCGGGGGGGGCGGTTCTGGGTACATGTCGTCAGTCCCCTCCCCCTCCGTCACAGCAACGGCGGACAATAGATTCGCGCCTTTTTACCTGGGTTACCTGTGCAGACAATATACCACGGCAAACATGGAGCCCGCTCAGCTCAGCTCACCGTCACCATATGTCATCTGGGTGCCGGCAGACATGGGACTGCATTGCTACACAGCAGCAGCAGCTAACTGCCTTTTGGCGGTAGACGGTGCAGCATGACTGGTAGCCTTCATCGGCGATCTGGGTGCTGGCAGCTGTGGGGCTGGCAGCCGTAGGGCTGCACTGCACCAGCCCTTGCCTTTTGCCTTTTGGCAGTAGATGGTTTATTACGACTGGTATCCGTCGTTGTCATACAACAATGGCTGTCAATCATGGGCACCTGGGCAGACATGCTCAGTCCTATTGAACTGTCTTGACAATGATGGCTATCAGTCGTAGTATGCCATTTTCTGCCAAGCGCCCTGTTGGATCATCGCACATTAGCAGAGTCTTCCCTGAGCAGCAGATCGTGCAATAGGCCTGAAGGCTACTGCCAAGCGCCCAGTATTTGCTGCCAAGCACCCAGAAGATGCCGAGGGCTATCAGTCATGCTGCACTGTCATCTTAAGATGTAAAAAATAGATTTGTTCTGTATTCATTTGCTTCCCCCCTCCCTCCGTCAAATCAATGGCCTGCTAAACCCAGGCTTTTGAGTTCAATCTTTGGGGGGGGCCATTCTGTGTGACAGTTGTTTGTGTTTCTCCCTGATGCACAGCCACCTTTCTTGATTTTAATTCCCTGTACCTGTACGCCATGTCGTCACTCGCCCCTCCCTCTCTCCCTCCCTCCCTCCTTCCCCTGGTCCGTCAGATACTAGTTTCGCGCCTTTTTTCAGACCAGACGCCATAGCTAGCACTGGGATCATGGAGCCCGCTCAGATCACCGCGGCAATTATGAGCACTATGAACACCACGCGCATTGTCCTGGAGTATATGCAGAGCCAGGACATGCCAAAGCAAAACTGGGAGCAGCCGAGGAGGCGATTGCAGCGCGGCCACGAGAGTGATGAGGAAATGGACATGGACATAGACCTCTCACAAGGCACAGGCCCCAGCAATGTGGAAATCATGGTGTTCCTGGGGCAGGTTGATGCCGTGGAATGCCGATTCTGGGCCCAGGAAACAAGCACAGACTGGTGGGACCGCATCGTGCTGCAGGTGTGGGACGATTCCCAGTGGCTGCGAAACTTTCGCATGCATAAGGGCACTTTCATGGAACTTTGTGACTTGCTTTCCCCTGCCCTGAAGCGCCAGAATACCAAGATGAGAGCAGCCCTCACAGTTGAGAAGCAAGTGGCGATAGCCCTGTGGAAGCTTGCAACGCCAGACAGCTACCGGTCAGTCGGGAATCAATTTGGAGTGGGCAAATCTACTGTGGGGGCTGCTGTGATCCAAGTTGCCAGGGCAATGAGAGACCTGGTAATATCAAGGGTAGTGACTCTGGGAAACGTGCAGGACATAGTGGATGGCTTTGCTGCAATGGGATTCCCAAACTGTGGTGGGGCCATAGACGGAACCCATATCCCTATCTTGGCACCGGAGCACCAAGCCACCGAGTACATAAACCGCAAGGGGTACTTTTCAATGCTGCTGCAAGCCCTGGTGGATCACAAGGGACGTTTCACCAACATCAACATGGGCTGGCCAGGAAGGGTACATGATGCTCGCGTCTTCAGGCAGTCTGCTCTGTTTCGAAAGCTGGAGGAAGGGACTTTCTTCCTGGACCAGAAAATAACCTTTGGGGATGTTGAAATGCCTATCGTGATCCTTGGGGACCCAGCCTACCCCTTAATGCCATGGCTCATGAAGCCGTACACAGGCAGCCTGGACAGGAGTCAGGACCTGTTCAACTACAGGCTGAGCAAGTGCCGAATGGTGGTGGAATGTGCATTTGGGCGTTTAAAAGCGCGCTGGTGCAGCTTACTGACTCGCTCAGACCTTAGCGAAAAGAATATCCCCATTGTTATTGCTGCTTGCTGTGCACTCCACAATATCTGTGAGAGTAAGGGGGAGACATTTATGGTGGGGTGGGAGGTTGAGGCAAATCGCCTGGCCGCTGATTACGCGCAGCCAGACACCAGGGCGGTTAGAGGAGCACAGCATGGCGCGGTGTGCATCAGAGAAGCTTTGAAAACGAGTTTTGTGACTGCCCAGGCTACGGTGTGAAACTTCTGTTTGTTTCTCCTTGATGAACCCTCCGCCCCTCCCCCCCCCCGTTAACTCTACTTCCCTGTAAACCAACCACCCCACCCTCCCCTACCCTCCCCCCTGCGAGCACCACTTGCAGAGGCAATAAAGTCATTGTTACTTCACGTTCATGCATTCTTTATTAATTCATCACACAACTAGGGGGATAATTGCAAAGGTAGCCCGGGATGGGTGAGGGAGGAGGGAAGGAAAAGGACACACTGCAGTTTAAAACTTTAACTCTTATTGAAGGCCAGCCTTCTGATGCTAGGGCAATCATCTGGGGTGGAGTGACTGGGTGGCCTGAGGCCCCCCCACCGTGTTCTTGGGCGTCTGGGTGAGGAGGCTATGGAACTTGGGGAGGAGGGCTGTTGGTTACACAGGGGCTGTAGCGGCGGTCTCTGCTCCTGCTGCCTATCCTGCAGCTCAACCATACGCTGGAGCATCAACTCTTGCCTTCTGTCTGCAAGCTGACGCCACCTATCATCTTCAGCCCGCAACTTGCTCTGTTCATCCCGCGATTCAGCACGCCACCTCTCCTCTCGTTCATATTGGGCTTTTCTATAATCAGTCATTAACTGCCTCCACGCATTCTGCTGTGCTCTGTCAGCGTGGGAGGCAGTCTGTAGTTCTGTAAACATGTCATCATGTGTCCTTCGCTTTCTCTTCCTAATCTTCACTAGCCTCTGTGAAGGAGAAACATTTGCAGCTGGTGGAGGAGAAGGGAGAGGTGGTTAAAAAAGACACATTTTAGAGAACAATGGGTACACTCTTTCACGTTAAATTTTGCTGTTCACATTACACAGCACATGTGCTTTTGTTACGAGGTCGCATTTTTCCTCTTATATTGAGGGCCTGCCGGTTTGGTGTGAGAGATCACTCACGCAGTGCCAGGCCACAGATTTCAGCTTGCAGGCAGCCATGGTAAGACACAGTCTTTTGGCTTTTTTAACCTTCTTAACATGTGGGAATGGTTTCAAACAGTAGTGCTCTCATTTCCCATACCAAGCACCCGTTGGGTTGGCCATTTAAAATGGGTTTGCAATGTAAAAGGAGGGGCTGCGGTTTCAGGGTTAACATGCAGCACAAACCCAACTAATTCCCCTCCCCCACACCCAATTCTCTGGGATGATCAATTCACCCCTCCCCCCACCGCGTGGCTAACAGCGGGGAATATTTCTGTTCAGCAGAGCAGGAACAGGCACCTCTGAATGTCCCCTTAATAAAATTGCCCCATTTCAACCAGGTGAACGTGAATGATATCACTCTCCTGAGGATAACAAAGAGCGATCAGGAATGGATGTTGTCTGCATGCCAGCAAACACCGGGACCATACGCTGCCATGCTTTGTTATGCAATGATTCCAGACTACGTGCTACTGGCCTGGTGTGGTAAAGTGTCCTACCATGGCGGACGGGATAAGGCAGCCCTCCCCAGAAACCTTTTGCAAAGGCTTTGGGAGTACATGAAGGAGAGCTTTCTGGAGATGTCCCTGGAGGATTTCCGCTCCATCCCCATACACGTTAACAGACTTTTCCAGTAGCTGTACTGGCAGTGATTGCCAGGGCAAATTAATCATTAATCATTAAACACGCTTGCTTTTAAACCATGTGTAATATTTACAAAGGTACACTCACCAGAGGTCCCCTGTGTGCCCTCAGGGTCTTCGGTGAGTTCGGGGGTTGCTGGTTCCAGGTCCAGGGTGACAAACATATCCTGGCTGTTGGGGAAACCGGTTTCTCCGCTTCCTTGCGGCTGTGAGCTATCTCCATCCTCCTCTTCCGAACCCTCTTCCCTGTGTGTTTCTCCAGTGAGGGAGTCATAGCACACGGTTGGAGTAGTGGTGGCTGCACCCCCTAGAATGGCATGCAGCTCCGCGTAGAAGTGGCATGTTTGCGGCTCAGCCCCGGACCTTCCGTTTGCTTCTCTGGCTTTGTGGTAGGCTTGCCTTAGCTCCTTAATTTTCACGCGGCACTGCTGTGCGTCCCTGTTATGGCCTCTTTCCTTCATGGCCTTGGAGACCTTTTCTAATATTTTGCCATTTCGTTTACTGCTTCGGAGTTCGGCCAGCACTGATTCATCTCCCCATATGGCGAGCAGATCCCGTACCTCCCGTTCTGTCCATGCTGGAGCTCTTTTGCGATCCTGGGACTCCATCACGGTTACCTGTGCTGATGAGCTCTGCATGGTCACCTGTGCTCTCCACGCTGAGCAAACAGGAAATGAAATTCAAACATTCGCGGGGCTTTTCCTGTCTACCTGGCCAGTGCATCTGAGTTCAGAGTGCTGTCCAGAGCGGTCACAATGAAGCACTGTGGGATAGCTCCCGGAGGCCAATAACGTCGAATTCTGTCCACACTACCCTAATTCCGACCCCCTAAGGCCGATTTTATCGCTAATCCCCTCGTCGGAGGTGGAGTAAAGAAACCGGTTTAAAAGGCCCTTTAAGTCGAAAGAAAGGGCTTCGTCGTGTGAACGTGTCCAGGCTTAATTCGATTTAACGTGGCTAAAGTCGACCTAAACTCGTAGTGTAGACCAGGCCATAGTATTTTTTCCACAGGACCCCTGCCTCATTCAGTGAATGGGTAGTTGTTCAATATTTCTTTTTATCTTCTTTATTCAAAGAATGCCCGCAGGCTTTATTTAATGCACACCATCCAAACCCTGTACCGAATACAAAATTATTAATTTCCTCCTGGGTGCTGCTATAGTGCTCTCACCATAGTATCTGAGTGCTTCACAAACATGAATTAATTTATTTTCACAACATGCCTGTGAGATTAGATGGTATTGTTATCTCCATTATATACTTGGGGAACTGAGACACAAAAGATATCAATACAAGAATTATCAAGTGTCCACTAATTTTGGGTGCTGAACTTGAAACACCTGGTACCTCATTTTTCAGAGTATATATCATCTTTATACATTCAAAGTACAGCTCCAGTTGACTTCAATGTTAGTTGTGAAGGCTCAGCACGTCTACAAATCTGGCCCCATGTGTGGTTGTTTGGGCACCCAGAAATTGAGGAACATTCTGGTAGTGGCCAACTGTGAAAATTCTGGTAAGGTACCTCTCCAACATCACAAAGGAGCTCTGTGGCAGAGGCACGGATATAATCCAGCCCCCCAGGGCAGCATTCAGCTTTCTTTAACGATGGGTAGGTCTTCACTACAGGAGGGGGTGTCGATTTAAGATACGCAAATTCAGCTATGCGAATAGCGTAGCTGAATTTGACGTATCGCAGCCGACTTACCCCGCTGTAAGGAGGGCAGCAAAATCGACCTCCGCGGCTTCCCGTCGACGGCGCTTACTCCCACATCCGCTGGTGGAGTAAGAGCGTCGATTCGGGGATCGATTGTCGCGTCCCGACGAGACGCGATAATTCGATCCCCGAGAGGTCGATTTCTACCCGCCGATTCAGGCGGGTAGTGTAGACCTAGCCCATGAGACCCTTCTTTATCTTCCTGCAATCCCTTGCCTCGTTCATTACACACCTTCCACCTTCTACGTCAGATAAAGCAGGGGTCCTATAGACAACAGTTTCCTTCACTACAAAACCCTGAATCATCCTCAGAGCAGGTCCATCCTGTGCACTGAATGAGGCAGATGTCATGTGAAAAAAATCGTATGTGATCAAGTAATTAAAGACTGTACCATAATGCATACACATAAGGGGCCCAAATTAAGCTTGCACAGGAGACAACCTTATTTCTGGCTTCTCCTGACTATGGAGTGCTTGATTTTGGATGTAATCTATTAATTAGTTTTAAAACAAATGCAAACAAAATCTATCATATGGATCTCAATTTAGGGCATCACTAGGGCATCACCTTTACCTCCACAGCACAGAAATCTACCATTTGAGCTAGGGGAATTACTAGTAGCATTAGAAAAGTCTCTTGTCCTATGTAGGTACCAGACTCTAGAGAGGAATGAGACACAAACTTGGTCAGTGTATTTCAAAGCTATTTGCTGACAGAAGAGGAATGCGGAGATTCAGGACTCCTGGGTTCAATTCCAGAGTCTGGAGGGGAGTGTGTTCTAACGACTATAGACCCTTCTGCCCTGTGCCTCCAGCCTATCTCTGTTCCTCTCTGCTTCCTCACCCTAGCTCCCTCTGCTCTGCCCTCCACTCTCTGCGCCTATCTAGCAATCCCCAACCGTTCACTTCTGCTCCCCACTCCCTCTCCAATCAACCCTCTGATACCACCTCCTTCCACCCTTCCTCTTTACAACTATCTAGCCTCTCTTCCCTGCCCCCAGCTTCTGCCCTCTTTCTCCTCTGCATCTATCGCACGCTCCATGCCCTGATGACTGCCTCACTCTGCTCTGGCTCCTATCCACTCCCTCCTGGTTCCTGCCTCCCTCTCCCTTTTCTCCTATTTATCCCACCATCCTGGCTCCTACCCTTCATTCGCCTCTACTCCAGTCCCCCTTCCCCTCTACTTATGTATATACCCTCCAATCCGTCCCCTTCCTCTCTGCTCCAGTCAACCACTACTATATCCCCCAATGGCTCCTGCCCCCCTCCTCCTTTTATCCTCACCACTCTCTGTTTCCTGCACCCCTCTCTATCCATTTCAAACCCCTCCCCCCACAAACACTCTGTACACCTCTGCCTTCCTCCATCTCTTCCATGCAGCCTGCAATAGAGAGAGAGAGACAGTCTCTCTGCCCTCCATTCCTGTGGCTAGTGCCACTGCAGCCCCTGCCAGACAGGAAGCCCAATTTCAGGGAAAGTCCTACTCTGCTCTGTAATTCTGGGTTATAGTATGCTCAGTTGCCCTGTAAGAGTGGGCACCCATGGTCTTGTCAGCACCCAGGAGGTGGGAAAGGTTGTACAATGCTGAGTACAGTTGGCATCGTCAGAGAATTTAGCTGCCAATCTCTAACAAGTTTTACTGCCCATGTACAACCTGAAATTTTTTTGAAGTCTTAAAATTTGGCCAAACTTGGGTGGGTCTTTTTGTTTTATTTTTTATGAGAACAGCGAAAGGCACTTCCCTAACATCAGGGTAACTCACCTCTCTGCCAAATGTTCAAATCCCTGCTTCATAAGAACGGCCATACTGGGGCAGACCAATTGTCCATCTGATTCACTATCCTGTCTTCCGACTGGCCAAAGCCAGGTGCTCCAGAGGGAATGACCAGAACAGGCAATCATCAAATCGTCCACTCCTAGCTTCTGGCAATCAGAGATTAGGGACACCCAGAGTATGGATTGCATCCCTAACCATCTTGGCTAATAGCCGTTGATGGACCTATGTTCCATGAATGTAACTAATTCTTGTTTGAACCCCATTACAGTTTTGGCCTTCACAACATCCCTTTGGCAATGAGTTCCACAGATTTACTGTGCATTGTGTGAAGAAGAGATTGGAAGTTCTCAAATAAGCATTTGTATGAATTTTTTAACATGAGCAAAGCACAGTATTTTTTTCCTAATCTCGTTCTTGGAAACAGCTGAACCATTTTAGCTAAAACTTTCCAAAAAATTCAATTTGAGTCAGACATTTGATATGGAGAAATTCATAGAGTATGGCAATATTATAAGCAATTGAAAACAGGATATTGTAGTGGATAGGTAACCTTGACAAAAGCTTACCAGCTCCACCTATAAAGCATCCAAAAGCAAGGGCAGTTAAGTTCTGGAATAGGCTTCTAAGGGAGATTGTGGAATTCCCAGCTTTGGAGGTATTTAAGAACAGGTTAGACAAACCCCTGTCAGGGATGGTCTGGGTATACTTGGTCCTGCCTCAGCTCAGGTGGATGGACTAGATCACTTCTCGAAGTCCTTTCTAGCCTTACATTTCTATGATTCTGTGGGACTTAAAGAAAAACTTGTACTGGAGCAAATTTGGAAATGAAAACTTTAAACAAAGGAATCAGTGTACCTGGGAAGTATTTTTGAGCTTTCTGCTAGGTTTTATTATTACCGATGGGTGAATAGGGAACATTATCTTTCCAATTTTTTTCTTTTGTTATTGTTTAAACTGTTTATTTCCTTTGGTTGTCAAAAAGAAAGTGAAATTACAGGGAATCTGCATGCACATCTTTAACATTTTGAGTCAGGGTTGTTATAAGAAAAAATCTTAGACCTGATCCCACTATGAGCTTCATGCAGATGAATCCCTCAGACCTCTAAAGTCTTCAATAGGGCTCTATATAGGCACTGAGGTCTGTCTATGCAGAGTTAACAGTAAAATAGGGGCCATATTAAGAAAATTTAGGACATGATGTGCCTAACTGAGGCTGTGAGGAGTCAGATTTATGTCTCTTCCTGTAAACATTTAAGTAACGGAGTTGTACTGGCACAAATATTTGCATAAAGCAAATCTTAAAGTCACAGGCACAAGTATTTGTGGAAACTGAATTTCACATTCCCATGTGTGACAAAGTTGGAATTTTCTGCAATACATTTATGAATAATAAGCATGGCAGTGACTTACTGGACTAGGCAGTGATGAGCTCCCAAAATCCTAATAACCGGTTCCCTACTGGCTCCTCGGCGGCACTTCGGCGGTGGGGGGGGCCTTCACTCGCTCCGGGTTTTCGGCGGCATTTCAGCAGCGGGTCCTTAACCCGGAGCGAGTGAAGACACCCACTCCCCGCCGCCGAAGACCCGGTAGGGAAGTGGTCTCCAAACTTTTTTGATCACGCACCCCATCAGTAAAAAATTTTTGAGCACGCACCCCCTGTTCCCAGCCGAACTGTTGAGGCAATAAATAAATAAATAAATAAATAGCCGCTCGGACTCCCGGCCGAACTGCCGGGGGGGGGGGGGGGGGAAGCGGCACTGCTCTGGTGGCACTCCTCCTGCTGCGCACCCTGAAGGATCCTCTTGCGCACCCCACTTTGGAGACCACTGCGGTAGGGAACCACGCGGTGAGGACAAGCCCCATGTGCCTGTCTCCCCCCTGCCATCCGACCCCAACCCACTTCCTGCCCCCCACCGCCCCCCCCCCCCCCCCCCACCCATCACCCCCCCCGCTCCTTGTCCCCTGACCATCCCCTCCCGAGACCCCCCCCCCAGAACCTCCGCACCCTCCAACCACTCCCTGCCCCTTATCCAACCCCTCCTCCCAGCCCCGGCCCCCTTACCATGTTGCTCAAAGCAGCAGGAGCTGCAGAGCTGCCCAGAGTGCTGGTGCCGGTGGCGCGGCGCACTGGGGCTCTGCGAGAGGGAGGGGAAGTGGGGGAGGGGACGGGGGAGGGGCTGGGGGAGCCTCCCCAGCTGGGAGCTCAGGCGGACCAGACAGGACGGTCCCATGGGCCGGATGTGGCCCGCGGACTGGAGTTTGCCCACCTGCTGTCCCCTTTACAACCGGTTCTACACCAGCTTATAAATTTAACAACCGGTGCGAACTGGCTCCAGCTCACCACTGGGACTAGGAATTACTACCATGTTGGTAAAAATGGTTAAAAAGCTGCCCTTGGATCAGAGCCGGAGCCACGAGGTATCTGTCTGGGGTATGAATGGGTTGTTAAAGGACTGTCTGAAACTGGCCATATCAATTAACGATCTGGAAAGACAATTGGAACTCCAGTGGTCTGGACATTCACATCTAGCATCCAGTAGCCAAGAGGAAGGAGATTTTTTCCCTCACCTCTCTGCAGGGAAGCCAAGCAAAGATCCCAAGTGGTAGAATGAAGGGGAAGGGCACCAGGTGGCTGTGTTAGGAGCTGAGATCAAAGAGATACAAGACACATGCGTCTCTGGAACAAGAGAGAAAGGGACAGAGAGACAGGCAGCTAAAATGAATTCCACAGCAGCTTTACTGGGTAGAGCCCTGATGTTGGCCAGTCTGAACTCGGTCTTCACATTTGCTTCTCTATACTAACCTAGGGGCTTCCCAGTGCTGTTTTCCAGTTGACTAATAAACCCTGCTCTGTTTTGGAAAAGTTGCCTGGTGTCACTGCAAATACTTGCTGAGGTGCGTTGATCCCTGAAGAGGAAATAAAAGCTCCTGTTTGGAGACTATCTCAGTTGAACTCACTGGGCAGAAACAGGAGTGCTGCAGCAGAGGCTAAGTCTCGGAGGTGCTGAGATTGTGTGGCCTACCCTTAAGGAAGAGTGGGACCCCTTTACATACTGAAGTGATTCCTCCAAAGGACTGTTTAAAATCTAGGAAGTAGCACAGATCCTGTGGGTCCATGATACCATGTGTGTGAGAATTCACATCAGCCATGCTTGTGTAATGCCGACAGGCCATGGTTGTTGGTGTGCAGGATCGAACCTGGGACCTCTGAATTTTAGTGCATGAGCCTCTACTCTACTGCATGAGCTAAAAACCATATGCCTATTAGCTAAGGCTGTAGAACAGATTCATTAATCTCTTTCTCTAAGTAGTCTCAGTGCTACTAGATGGGCCAGAGCACCACACCAAGGAGGTGTGTGGGTTACACTTTCGCACTCATATAATAAGAGAACGGAAACTATAGTATGTGACTTGTCTCACTAATCATAACTAGCCAGCACAGCACAAATAAATCATGATTAGAACACACGATTAAAAAATGGCAAGACATTGAATAATTTTGAATAACAAATATATTTGAGAAATGGTTGTCTGCTCGTGGATGTCCTGTGACAAGAAGAAGAGTCTACATGAGTCCAATAAATTTTTTGTTATGAATTATTTGCTCAGATCTAGTCACCACTGAAGGCATTTATGATACCTTCTTTTTAAAATGTTCTTTATTGGGGTTTGATGAAATGCCCAAGTGAGGATGTCATGTACTCCTTGTACATGGCAGGTTGCAAGGCTGCTACTAGCATGTCAGGCTTCTGCAGCAGATATGAACTGGCTACAGAGCTTCCATCATGTTGAGAGAGATACAAGAGATGTGTTCTCTATGAGATACATGAATGCACTGTTGCCTATAGCCGTTACCAGCTCAAGTGAGGTATGTTATAAGTGGTGTCACCTAGTGGCTGTACATTATAATATAGTCTGAGCATTCCATTACAGAGGATAAATTTCTAAATGTCAGGAAATGATGAGTAAACTCTGCTGTTTGAAAGAATTTGTCTATGTAGGTGAAACACAGGCTGGAAACACTATACAGTTCTGAAAGAGACTCCAAAAAAATGTTTCAACTCAAATTGGAACCAAAGGCCCAAATTTTGATTTTATTTTTTTTTAAACATATTTCTGCATTTTTGTTTTTTGTTTCAGGTCAATCAAACTCTTTCATTTTGATGAATTCAGAATGTTTTGTTTCAGTTTTGATCATTTGTAATGTACATTTTTAAAATTTAAAATGAAACAAAAAGTTGTTTCAAAACAAATAATTGAAACCATCTGTTCTAAAAATGGCAACGTGGGACTTTTTACCCTCTCCCCCCAGTAAAATTTTGTCAAAATTGATAGAGTTTCACAAAAAAATTGGCTTTCTCTTAATGGCATTTTCCAACAGAAAACTGTTTTGACCAAAAAAAAAAAAAAAAAAAGTGCCAGTTCTAATGCGGCACTCTCCTGCTGTCACATCACTTCAACAATACAGCTTAATTCCCCTGCCCTGGTCCACTCTGCGTTCTTACTCTTTCCCTTTCTCCTCTTCTGTTCCACAATATTGTTTTCCCTCTCAGCCAAGAACTCACCTGGTCCCTATAATGTCTTTTCTTCTCTCTCCAACCCCCGTGCCTTCCATGGAGTGTTAGAAGGTTGGTTTTGATGATACTAGAGAGGTGGATGAACCAGCTGACTGATTCTAATTCATCTCACTGCCCTTCACTCCTCTGCTTTCAGTCACACACTGTGCACAGCATAAGACACGGACTCACACAGAGCATGGGAGCTGGGAGGCAAGGAACTGAGCGAGGGAGACAGCTGGCTACCCATCCCATAGTTATCCAAGTAAACCCCACGGATTTGAAAGGAGTGTCAGAGATAAGAAATTATGAGCAGCCCTTTAAATATTAGATATATCCCACTTCAAACTTCAGGAGTAGTTACTTTTGAGAGATTTCAGAGCACACTAGGATCCTGCATCTAGCCCTTATGGATATTCTGGCCAGGCATGAATGCTGGTGAATTTCCAAGGTTATGGTGAGTTCTTACTGCTGAACTTGGCACAGACTGAGATGTACAGTAGCCGTGACCAAACTCACAAGTTATTCCGCCCAGATGGAGAATTGCTATTGGCATAATTATAAGTAGTATCTTATTCAGGATATTCTGGGAGGAGAATTTACATACAAAAAAGTGTTCTGCAAAATGTCTTTAGACTGCGGCTTAGTGGGCTTGTCCCCAGGAAGCCATAGCAACAGGGTTTGCTAAGTGATGAATTTCTGTGTCATATTTTTAACACCTGAATAGCCTGATAGTATAATCTAATGGGTTTAGAATCCATACAGCATTTGGTGGTGATGTGCATAGATCTGGAAAAGGCAGTTTCCTGGTCCATAGAAATGTATCTGTAACTAGTGCTAACAGTGCACAAAGTGTCACTAGTGTATTTAACTGGTCCTATTAGTAGGTAAAACAAACATGTTAGCTCAGTACAAAATCTATTGTTTATTGCCTACCCTGTGTAGGAAGCTGATTGGTGTTACAGTTATTTCCTCTACTAAATAGTCATCATGACATCGAGATCAATTGTGCCTTTTAAGGCATCACATGATATTGGGGGCAGTGTAGAGCAGCAGCCCACTAGCAATTATTCTCTGGTACCAGTTTATATGCCCCTTGAAGGCATATGCACTCTCTTATTTGAAGGAAGAAAGGTGCCCTTAGTTCCACCTCCTCTCCAGCTTTTTTGCGTGGATAGCATTGCTATCTGTACTAGCTAGGAGTAGTCTGTGGCTGCATCCTGTGTAGGACAAGAGAAGAGACGCTTTTCCTTGTGTCCTCCCTGATATTCCTTGCATATGATTGTGGGGCCAGCCACAGTCTGGCTCAAATACATGACATTAACAATATGTCAGGGTGTTTCAGGTGGCAGTGCATAAGCACACACCACAAGTGAAATGATGACACTATAGATGGTGCTTTATTAGTTACATTATTGAGCGTGTTATAAAATGGTTAGCAAGGTCTTCTGTTCTAATATTTAGTAGTATAGTGAATGCTTGCAATACCTCATACTTCAGAATTGAAGATATTTAATGGCTAAAATCTGGTGATCTGAATTAATAGTTATAATTTCATTGTATGCAGCTTTATGAGCCTTCATTATTAGATGTACTCTGTGTGGGTGCTTAGGTGTCACAAACTCAAATATACACATATTTTATATACAGCCTACTGATTTTCAGCGTAGTATTTTTTAAATTTTCCCTTTTTGACAACTCTTTGTAACCATCAGTTCTTAAAGATTCAGCAAAAAAAAAAAAAAAAAAAGTCAGATTAAAAGTGACACTGTATTTTTCTGAAGTTTCGAGAGAAATCTAATTTTAAATTACCTTTGGATTATTAAACAGCTCAGCCATATACTATAGTTTAGGTGAAAATGATGTATTATGAAGTATGCAAAGGAGTTAATACTGTATTTCGTAGTAAACGTGAGGTTCATAAAGTCTTTACGTCTGTAAAACATTTAATTAATGAAAGTCAAACATGGATAAAAACAATTTACCCTGATTTACAGACTCCCTTCATCTGGAAACAGCTGCTTAATGTTCTTCTTAAAAACACAGCTTGATTCTTTCAGTATTAACAAGCTATTATTGTGAGTTATGTCCCTCTTTCAGTGCATAAATTCACTTAAAGTGAATGTAGAAAAGTTTATAAAATGCAGGCTTAATGTTGTTGTAACATATGTTGCAAGGTTTTTAACAGTGACAATTTTGATTAAAGACATTTTTGCTTTGCTCTTGTAAATTAAGATTTCTTCTTGCTTGCCCTGTTTTTTAATGTTATAAGAACTGAAGAACTTAATGACTAGTAAGTGAGGGGTATAGTAAAGGTAGTGGAAGTCAGAAGATCTTGGTTTGTGCCTTCAGTCTTGGACCCACTTATTCTTGACATAGCCCAAACAAGCATAGCTCTAATTCTGGAAAATCTTTGATGAGTTAGCAAGCTGTCAAGAGGGTGAAGGAAATTGTTCTTGTCACAACTCAGCTATAAGACTAGAGTTAACAACCCAGTCAGCTATATGTCCAAACTGACACACAGAACGTGCTACTTGTATTATTTTCTTTGGCTGTTTGCTTGACAACTGCAGAAGTGAAAATCTTCTTTTAGCATGCAACATTTTGACTGTTAGAGATTAAAATACAAATTCGTGCAAATGTTACAGTACAGTATGGCATAATACCTCAACGTTATTTGATATGATACATTTTTTTCCAGATAAAAATGCTTGTGGTCACTTCAAGATAATACATTTTGAACTATCTTTCTTTCAATTACTGTAATGTTTATTGTTTTGAAAGACAGGGTAGAATTGTTATATTACTGTATACAACCCTGACCTTGAATTCTGTTTGCACGGCAACAAATTAAATACAAACAACAACAACATTCCATCCTCATCTGATGGCATGAGTGCTTTGTAACCTCAGAATGCAAATAGACTGGTTAGTCTAAGAACACAGGAAACAACACATTTTCTTGGTCATTGTTTTTCTGCATCTGTCTATGTTTATTTTGCTTTCCTGAATATCTCATGAAAGGACCAGCCGTAAGCCAAGTAATGGACTAACTAAAAGCATATAGTAATCTTGAAAGCTTTGTACTTTTCTGAAAATAAATTGTTTTTCCTTTCTTTCTTATATTTCAGCAAATCAGTAGCCAAGTTAGTTTTAATTGTTTTACATGCAATACTCATTATGACAAATTGCTAGAAAATTATCTACTTATGATTTTTGTTATTTATTTTATGCTTTGAGATGTAGGTGGGTGTATCATAATATCTAATGGGATAAAGTAAAGGGAACAATGAGAGAGTTACACCACTTTAAAAAAATTAAGTGAAATGACAGTAATCCACAAGAAGCTTTAATTTTAGATTTTGAGGAAGTCAATAACAGGCAACTGACTAGTTTGCTGTTTGTCATAAACACATGAATATAGTAAGTAGCCTTTTTGGTTTCATTATTGGATTATGGATCATGTACTTTAAAATGTATATTAATGTGCCAATTCATACTATTTCCAGGTTGACCGCCAATCCCAGTTTATTCAGGGCTATCGAGTAATGTATCGCCAAACATCAGGCCTGTCTTCTCCAATGGCATGGCAGAATTTGGATGTGAAAGTCCCCACTGAGCGCAGTGCTGTCCTAGTCAACTTGAAAAAAGGGGTTTCTTATGAAATTAAAGTTCGACCCTATTTCAATGAATTCCAAGGAATGGATAGTGAATCAAAGTCTGCCCGTACTACTGAAGAAGGTTAGTATAATTGTCAAAAAAAAGCAACCGGTTTCCCCATCTTGTCTCAAAGGGGAAATCATTGTGTTCATTGTGAAGACTGTGCAAATAATTTTGTTCTAATTAGTTTCCAAAATGTCTGTACATAATTCACTGCAGCTTTCCCTGTTTTGCATGAAAAACTGGCTTTAGGATTTCACCTAACAATCTATTTGGGTGGTATAATGCTATGGGGTCTGCATTGGCCAGTCCTATGCCTCTCTTCTCCAGAAGAAGAACAGGAGTACTTGTGACACCTTAGAGACTAACAAATTTACCTTTTGTCTCTTCAACGTGTGCAGCAAGCAATTTTGGGTTTCTGACACGTGTTCTGCAACAGCATTTCCTTTAAAGTACCCAGGCTGCTGGTGCAGCAGACCCAGTCCATGGTTTGCAAGTAGAGAAACCTTTTGCAGATGACTGAGTAATAATAGGCATTCTTTTCTGAATAGGAAATAACATAGATGGATGGCATGGCTAGGAGAAGAGGATGGGTGAAGGATTCCCAATAATGCCTTTAATTAGTGTGCAAAAACACTAAGACTAGTCCAAGTAGCACACCATTCTTGAAGCAGCCCTCTATGGTGCTAAATACAATGAAACCAGTTGTCCGTTACTCAGTGTCAGGAAAATGTCCTTAAAACACAGATCAGAACATGCATACGATACAGAAGTAGCAACCATCTTATAACACCGAAATGAAGAAACAACCCTCTGTACATCATGCAACATAGATGTATTGTTCTGCTTAGAAAGAGATGCTTTTAGAGTTGGCTGGAGTGTAAAGAGAGGAGAAATTAAGCTGGCTTTGACATAAATATTCTCTCCCCCCGCACACACACACACAATTTTTTTAAAAAAATTATCTAATCATCCCTATTTCCATAGTATCTGAGCCACCTTTGGCATCTCTTGGATGGTCTTGTGGCCAAACTACAAACCTGGAGTCAAGAGATCTGGGCTATCTTCCTGGCTCTGCCACAGACTTCTTTTGAAGCCTTAGGCAAGAAATGTAGGCCAAGACTTTCAAAATGGGCATCTATTTTATTAAAATCTTGACTGTAATCTTTCTGTGCCTGAGTTTTTTTATCATTCAGATATGGGTCTATGTGATCTCCATTACTCATAGGGTGTTGTGAGGAAGTTTATTCAATAATGATTGCAGCATGCTTTGAGATCTTGGAATGGAACATGTCATCATCATAGTTGTTGATGTTGTTGTTATTATTATTATTATACTTTTCACCTTCAAACATGTTATAATTACTTAATTAGACAACAGTTAAGCAACCAACCCTGGGATCAGTTTTGTGAGTTAGGTAGTTGCTGTCCCTGTTTTGCAGATGGAGAAACTGAGGGTCCTATGACTTGCTTGAGATCATACAGGGAGTCATTGACAAAGGCAAGTTAAGAATTTGGGAATGCCTGACTCCCATTGCTTCGATTAGATCATAAATCCTAAATTCTTCAGTAAAGATTAGCTTCACTGTAGTATGAACAAAGCTTGTTTTAAAAGTTTAAAAAAAGAAAATTGGAAAAAGCTTACTGAGTTGAAATTGCTTTGCTAGAATTTCACTATAGGATTTTTCTCCCCCTCACTAGAGGATTTTATTCTTGTCCATTCTCAATTGATTTTTGTTGTTTATTTAGTTCATCTAAGTGTCTCCTGCTAAAGTTAAATTAAGACTCGCTAAAAAAGAGAAAAGGTTTTGTATCTGTAGTCTACTTCTGTAAAGTACTTCAGGAGTGACATTTTCATTTGTAACCCTCACCTCCCAGCAGAACCTGTCAGGTAATTTCCTACTTTAAAGGCCACTTTTTCTTGTGGAATAACTTTCTACACAGTAAAGATTTTTAGAACTTTCCTTGCCTACAGATGTGTTAAAGTCACAGTCCATGTGTATATTAGTCTAACCTTCGGCCACTCTGTTGACTAGTGTCTTCTTCAGAAAAACAAATGGTTGCCACCTGTCAAATGTCAACCACTATAAAAGATTCCCCAACCCCCACAGTATTTAACTGCTTGTGTGATAGACTTTTTTTCTATCAAAGCACCAATAGGTAACATAAGCTTCCGTGAGAAACTTAGTGAGTGTATTTCAATGGCTATTTCCTTTGATTCTTCCAATTATCTTTGTAATTACCTTGCTGTTCATACTTTTGTAAAGATAGTCCCAAATAAATGTTTGGTGAATATGATTTACTTCTCATTCATACATAAAAGGAGTAGTATTTTTAAAGGTATCACACTTGTTGCATTGACATCTGATTCTGTTTTGAAAATCAGACTTTTCAGACCTGACTTTTGAAAAAGTCAGTTATACTATCTTTAGAGAAACAATTTGGAAGAGTGCTGTGAATACTGTATATTTTTGCAGCATCAAAATATATAGCTTTGGCAAAGGCAATGTACTACCAGAAAGAAGTTTCAGCTTTTTTACTGGATTTAATTTGACATAGAATGTTACTTCTGAGGCCTACCTCCAAAAATCAATTTCACCACAGTTAGACTTTTCCTCTAGATCAGACATTTGTTACAATTCAGTATCCATTCATCTCCTACCTCTTTGGCCTTGTGAAAGTAACAAATGGAATTCTGTTTGGTTGCGTCTGGAAAAGATGAGCAGTGATTTGGGTTCTTTCATATCTGTAGCAAGAAGCTGAGCACTGGAATAATTGATCTGTCAAGAATCAGGCAAGGTGTTCTCCACAAGCCAGCATCAAGGGAAATGAGAAAACAGTTTTAAAAATGTTATTTTTCAGTGTGGTCTATTTAATAACTACAGCACAGTCAGACAAGTGGTTTAATTTATATCATGGTGCCAGCTGACAGAGCAATATTATCATAGAGAGAGAAGTCAGGACTGTCTATACACACACACACGCAAAAGAGAGAACTGGACAAATAATAATGGATCATGTATTTGATAAGTTTCAGGTTTTTTGTTCACAAATTATCCTAAAAGCTGAACATGATTTTTTTTTTCAAATTCATTCACTTATTTGAAATTCCTCAGGAAATAATTAATACTTGGTCTGTGTGTTGTTCATGACCTGTTCATTGCAAATGTATGGTATTCTAAACTTGAGCTCTCTTGTTTAGTGTTCATTGGACACTGTTTTCATAGTGTCCACTTGCTGTTTGGATTAGTCTGACTCAAGGCTTTTATTAATTTCAATTTCACTTTCCATTAATATTATTCTGTATCCTCTTAAAATTCCGGTAAATTAATTCACTATAATAGTCATAAAATATAAACTCAAAGAAGGAATTAATACAGTTGAACTGAAGGGTTTTTTTTTTAACGAAAATGAATATTTTTCAAAAATATCTTGCAGTATTTGTTCAGTTCTCTATCTCTACATAGGTTTGTACAGTATGTATATGTGATGTATTATCTTTCCATATGCATTGTGTATTTTTGTATATAAATGAATGTTATACACGTTAAGGAGGGAAGTGAATGTATTTCAACAAAACAGTCCATTATATTTTAATGCAAAGAGGATAAGCAGCTTAGTTTTAATCTCTGCCATTATAATAATAATGCAGGTGCAAGGGTGTGGCTTTAAGTATAGAAGACAGTTCCAGTGTGGGAAGCCCTACCAGTTGGTGGTATTGGGAAGAGAGAAAGGGAATAGGTTCAGGAATGGAGACCCCAACGGAGGATGGTTATAGAGAGAGATGTCCTACAGGTTCATGCATTTATTATTAATTTTCTTTTAGAATCAGGTACGTTTATTTACATTTTTGTTGTTAAAGAGAGAATAGATTTTTTTTATATTGATACTGTTTTTATTATGTGGCTTAGTTCTGTTTCAAGTGCTACAAAACTTAGGTCCTAGTCTTCAACGGCACCAATTTTATACTCAGCATGGTTGAGAAAAGTAGCTTTAGGCCACCTTTCTGCTTCACTGATTTGGGTTGGCCAGGGGCCAATTTGCCCCTGGAGTAACTTAGAGCAATTTAAGTGCTGCACAAGTTACATCAGCTACTGCAGTTCCTTAGAGACCACTACACTGCAATGGGCGAGTAAAGGACTGTGGTACCACACTTAGCTGCTAGGAGGCACTCAAGAGGTGAGGGCCCCATTATGATTTGGTACTGGAAGTGGGATTTTCAGACCAGACCCTGAAAGAAGGGAAAGATGGAGGCACGTCTGTTGATCCTGCAACAACAACAGGCAGCAACCTAAGAGCAGAAGATGACCACCATAAAAGAAGAGGCTACCACAGCCAACCTGCTGCTAGTGATCAACGTGATAGAGCAACAACAGGGAAGTTTGGCAAGAACTCCAGAATGCTTTCTATCATAATATTTTGAACCATATGGGGGAAGTTAGAGTCCTGAGGGCTATGGATAAGAATCCCAGGTCAGAGCAGTCCCTTTGGAGAGGTCAAGCAGGATATTCCTACAGCTAGGAGATAGGAGGTGGCAGTTAGGAAAGTAGATATGAGGGGCTTTGTGTGAAGAACCCTACGTTCTCACACTTGTGGGGGACTCTTCCACCTCGATGCAAGGGTGTGGCATTAAGTATAGAAGACAGTACCAGTAGTGGAGGCCATACCAGTAGGTGGTATTGGGAAGACAAAAAGGGAATAGGTTCTGGAATGAAGACCCCAATAGAGGATGGTTATGGAGGGAGGTGGCCTCCAGGTTCATGCATTCAAAGAGCTTGGGGTAGGTCAAGATCCCAAGCAGGGAGACAAAGATATCCCAGACCAGCAGTGAGCTCAGAGGAAAAGAGCAGTGTAGGTGGGTCCTCCAGGCCTGCTTTGAGAGGTTTCACAGAAGTAGCCAATCAGAACCCAGCAGGCTCAGATAAAAGGAGCTGCCGGGCCTTAGCAGGTCAATTCCTGGCTCAGACAAGAGAGGCAAGGCCAGGTTCTCCTCTCTGACCACAGGTGCTCAAGGGATAGCCAGAGTTTGGTGCTGGCTGCATTTGAATAGCTGGGTTTGCAGGGAGAGAGAGAGGACTAAGAACTTTGATCCTGAGATAAGAGTGAAGCAAAAATAAATAAATAAATAAGGGAGGGGGGGACTAGGTAGGAAGCACCCCAGGGAAGAAACAACAACAAACTGAAATTAAGCACTATGTGGCTGCTATGTATAAGGTCCCTGAGTTGGAACCCAAAGTAGTCAGAGATCCCAGGTTCCTCTACCAGTCACAGTGGCATAAACCCGAAGAAGGGGACATAGCTTATTTGAGAACCTAAACACAGGGCTGAATTTAAAGGGTCCAGAGCTGGGGCTGAAGACCCTAGTGAGAGCAGTGTTACTGTTCATTCATTGAACTCTTTATATCTCAGAAGTGTTTCATTTGGACTTTGTGACTTGGTTGGAGGGCCAAGCCACTCAAGCCCCACCAAGGTCAGCTGGCAGCCTACAGAAGGTTCCAGGCATGAGAAAAAGATTGTGTACCACACTCAGCTACTAGGAGTCTCTCAAGAGGTGAGATCCCCCCATTACAGTCATTAAAAGGAGTTGAGTTTAAATTCCTGGATCCAGATTTATTGGTCATATTCTGCAAAACATCAGGTGTAGTCGAGAAGCCATAGGAAAAATTAATGTATCCTGGACTGACTCAGGAAACTTGAGTGATCTTGACATCCCAGCTGTCCTGAGGCTGCCAGGGCTTTTGGGTAACCCAGGCATTGAAAGCCAGGGAAGATCAAAAGGTGAATAGGGAGATGACGGTGACTTTGGGCCCATTTTTCAGGGAACTATGGTCTAAGGGTGTTTAAACAATCAGGAAAACCCAGTAATGAAAGGACTTTTCCAGAGTTTTGGTGCCCTCAGAACTAATGGAGCAACAAAGTGAACCAAGTCCTTTATGGACAGGAATACAGAGCTAGAGGAGAAAACTGAGGGAAAGGCTTCAGTTGGAAATCCTGGACCTCAGTGATTTTTTTGTTTAATGTGACAGAAATGTACCAGAAAAAACCCTGGACCTACAGGTTGCTGAGGCTTTCAGAACTTGGCATCACAGCAAGAGTGAGAAGTGCTTGGAATGCCAGTGGGTTCTCTAATGAATGTGCTAATGGTGCTGTGAAATTGATAATGTAGTCTCTACCATAACATCTTTAAAAAATAATTGGGGGACCCTGCAGTTCACACATTCTCACTTGTGGAATAAAGGCGTCATGCTGAAGGTGATGACATTCTTTCCCAGGGAAATGTCTTAATAACACAAATCACTTTGGTGACTTAGCCTGGAACTGTGGCAACACTTCTGTATTCTTTATCTGGGGCATGGACATGGGAAGAGAGACTGCAAAAGAATGAGATATCATAAATGTTCAATACCCTCAAGTGATTAAACATACAAAAAGCTGCAGGACAAGAGTGAATGATGGAGCAGAACAGGAACCGCCCAGGGAAAAGAAGATGTGGATATTTTTATGAGTTGGGTTCAATATCGTTGAAGCAGAGGGTAAAATAATTTTAAGATGCAATTAAACTTCTTTATGGAACCAGGTAGCTGAAACAATAGGGGCCTCAAACAAAACACAGGCACATGTCACCACCTACAAGAATAGCACATGTGAGGTCATTCAGAAATTTTAACTGTATGGGTGGAGAGGTTTTGCTATTTTGAGTGGGGATGCATGTGAGAGAGATGCACACCACAAAGGGTTACAGATGTTCATTATTTCATTTTATCATCCCTTGACCATTCTATTATGTGATGTTATGGTCAGTTCATATGCTATTTCATATATAATTGATATAGGGTAAATAGAAATAAATTGTAGGATTATACAAGTATAGGATTGATAAGTATTTAGGAGCGATGAGTGTGTATTATGTGTGTAAGTAAAGCATGGCTGGAACGCAGGCCTGCAGGCTGAGACCTGTAAGATGTTAGTTTAGCCATACTAGGTCCTAGGCTTAAGAACATTTGACAAGAGTGGGTGAACTGGGAATAACTTTGTGCAGTAAAGTCACAAGATTACTGTAAAGATGTGCCAACACGTGATGTTACGGAAAAGTAGATCGTAATGACCACAGTGTATTGTCCAAAACCACTAGACACCTAATTGTAACATCTTTGAATGTTGTCTTGACTGCTGGCTACATGTTGTGCGTAGATGCTAATGAGAATAAGAGGAACTAAGAACAGCCTATGAAAAATGAGGCACCCCAATAGTCATGGGGTGTGGAAGAACAAATCAGGAAAAGAGAGCACCTTCATACATATGTATAAGGAGTTAGGTGTAGTCAGAATTACAATATAAAAGATGGTTCCATGATTGGGTAAAAGTAGGAAAACCCAAGGAATGATCTCATCCCTCCAGCAGGAACCATACCTCTAGCAATGATCATCTATTGAGAAGTCCATCAGACCCTAGAATATTTTTGTGGATGTGTGTATGACTGCAGTTTTAATTATTGCATGTTAATAATTAAACATTAAAGTTACAATTGTAATTGTAACTTTACTTATTTACAATTGTAATTGTAACTTTACTTATTGCTTTAATAAAACTTGTAGTATGGACAGGACTTTGTACTTGTGATTGTGTATGTAGTCCCTATCCTTGGACTTGGTGTGTTTCTAGAGACTCCACATTTGAAAAAAGCACCAGAGGCAACTTTCACTCTGTTGAGCTTCAAACGGTAGCAACCAGAGCTGAACCCACGGTGGTGTATTATAACATTAAATTCACTTTAAGCAAAATAAAAGGCTACACAGAGGAAGAGCAGAAAGACAGGGGCACGGCCTGGATGAGCACTTGGAGCATGGCCCCGAGGAAAAGCCTAGATAGAGAGATCTTTTTGAGCTCAGTGCTGTGTGAAAGAGGCTTCAAACTGTAAGCAAAGAAATTGTCATTTGTCTGATTGTTTGATTCCTGCTCTGTCCCGGAGAGGTTTGAGCACTGATATTCTTTGTAAATAAACAGGATTGCTTCAGAGAAATACCTGACTGCATCATCAATTTATCCTCCTAACTGGGACAACCCACAAGGCCCCAAAATTTTGGCTAATCCCTCAAATCAAAAGAAGTAACAATGTATATGACCATTTCTCTGGCAATGTGAGTGAGATTAAAGCCCCATGTGTTTTAACTCTTTGGCCAGGCAAAAACTGGAATATCCTACATTTAAATACCTTAAGGATACGTGTCTTTAAAAATATCCCCTTCTATTTATCACTAGGCAATATTAGATCATGGAGGGACAGTGGGGATAGGAGGATCAGAACAATGTTTAGGGCGGACTGAGTTAGCAGATTTAATTTCTGCATGCAGTCGCAACCATGTGTATAAGAAAATGAATATAAGTCTGAGACTAATTCTAATGTAAACTTGAGACATGCTAAAACAAATAAATAAACAAATAAAATAAGAGTGATTTGCATTGCTTCTATGTTTCACAACTACTGCATTTTCATTCAATGCTCTGCTTCTCTTCAGAAAGGCATTTTTCATAATTGTCGTTGCCCAAGAATGTATGCATCTCCAAGCCCATGAGAATGCAAACTTCATAGACTCTCTGCTTACTCTTACACTGTTTAAGCAAAATTAATGATCCAGCAACTGGACTAATGTCATTCTTCTATTTGTTCCTTCTACCCGGTACAGCTCCAAGTGCCCCTCCGCAGTCTGTTACTGTTCTAACAGTTGGAAATCATAACAGCACAAGCATCAGCATTTCCTGGGACCCTCCCCCACCAGATCACCAAAATGGAATCATCCAGGAGTATAAGGTAGAATTGATGTACAATGGGAGGGATGTGAATTAAACCAAATTGTGTGGTTGAATAATAGAACATCACATTTTTTTTGTGGATTTAGATTTTGACATAATGAAATACGCATCTATATAATAACAAGCAGAGAGGTCTGAGCAGTTATACCTTTTTTTCTCAAGTTAAGCAGCATCAACATTATGTTAAAAACAAAACTGATCTGTGAGGGGGAGAGAAGCCATCTTGTACTAGGTACTACTCTAGGCTCGGGGTGAATCAGCCAAGCTCCTATCCTAGAGCTCCCACTGCCTGACAGGGAAGCTGGCAGTGGATCAGCCAAAGCTACTCCTTCCTCCCTGCCCTGAAACAAAGCTGACTCAAACACTTCAGTGTAAAAATCATAGGGCATGACCCTGAGAACACAAGTTCAATTTGTAATCAAATTCAAATCTTCTTCCACGGTCACCTTTAAGGGCCATAATTTAGAGAACTGCAGGCCACAAGCAGCCTCCCCGGGGCAACAGGTTGAACATCACTAGTATGCTGTCTCTGTTTCTCAGTGGGTTAGTAGCTCACTTTACTTATCTTTTGTCCTCCATCATTGATGTGCTGTCTGCAAGGTGTCATCCTCAGAGGCCGTATCAGTCAATGGTCAATCCCATGCTTGGACCACTTATGCATAAATAAATGTTTACAACGTGGATATGTCACAAAATGCTATCCGATGGACTGTTCATCCCACTCCAGTAAATAAATACCCAGCAGCACATAGAATAACAGAAATAGCCCTGCACAGCAGGTGTAATAGTAGTAAAACCCTTTCAGCCCTCATCACATCTTCTACCCAAATGCCAGGGGGAAATGATGGGCTTGGCAGCATACATGCTAGAGATCAGAGAATTAACTTGAGAAGCCATACTCTTGGGGCAGATTCAGCATGGGTTTCTGCCAGTGGAAGCTAGTGGGAATCCAGGAACAAAGCTCCAGAGGCAAAAAAAACTGCCAGAGGTTGCATCTGGGGAAAGTGGCCACAACTTCCCTTCTTCAGGGAGAAATCCTACTGGGGATGTCAGAAGGTTGTGGATAGGGGGATACACTATTTTAGTGAGTATCTTCAATAGCCTGAGATAGTGGGTCTCATATGGAGCCTCTGGTGGAAATGGAAGCTGCCCTGCCCCAACAGAAGTCCCAGAAGAGTGGAAGTGTTGGCATTGCCACTTGTGGGTGCAGTTTGGTCATCTCACACAGGAAAGTGTAATTTATACCCCCTGCTCCAATGTGGGTGAATCTGACTCAAAGATGGAGGAGGGAGGCAGGCACTTAGTTTTAAAATCAGTGTAGGCTCTTTTATGTTTCGCTCTCTTGAGTAGGTGTTTTAAAGACACACAATATTTATTTGTAATGTATTAGTTTGTTGTTTTGTTTTATTTGGTTTGGTCAATACCACAATTTATTAAACCAACTATGCTGTTGAAACCTCATTTTCACATCAATTCATCTTCATACCAACTCCAGTATGTCAATATTTGCTTCATATAAATTCCATTAAAAAAACTATCTTAAGAGAATGTTATGACTTCGCGGTTAAGCATTAAAAACATCAGAAAATGCATAAGAGTTATCCACACAACTTTAACTCTTAACTTTTATACATATGCACTGGGACATAGGCCAAGATTTTCAAAACCTAGGAGACTAAATTTGGGCTCTTAATTCCATATTTATGTACCTGATTGACATGATTTTCAAAAGTGACCCAGTAGCTGCCATTTACCTCAGTGGCAAGCATTGTATGATCAGCACTTTTAAAAATTAGGTACCTTATTTAGGTACCTAAATAAATGTGAATTTAGGATCGTACCTTTATGCACCTATTTTTGAAAATCTTAATTAATCTGCAATTACTTGCTTATGTGATATTTCTCTTATTAAGTAATATAATATCTCAGCATTTTCCTACAATCTGAGCTACACACACATCTGCGAATTTTGTTTCTTCATTCATTTATGCCTACAACAATTCCATTGTCAAAATAGTCCAAAATGCTTTCATTAACTAAGTGCTGGTTTGCAACCTTACAGTCTGCCTTAAATTAGGAGCACCATGTAATATTGTACTTTCCCAGGGCCAGATCAGGACAAATCATGATGACTCCTCCCCATTCCCTCATGCACCTGGCCAGGACTCTGGCCAGCAAATAAGCTCTATTTGAGCCTAAGGGAAGCAGGGATTCTTCCATCCCCCACTCCTTGCTTACAGGGAGGTGTATCAGGTGAGTAGCCCCTGGTACTGTGAAGCTAGAGTCAAAAACTGAGCAGTGCCAAGCATAGGAGCAATGGGGATGTTACTCCTGCTTTCTCTTCCGCTGAGCCAAGTAAAGTCTGTGATAATCCAGCCCTTTGTCAGCAACCGCATGTTGTTTTCAACCAGCAGCACCTTCCTTTGGTACAGTAATTACATACATGCATATATGAGATTTTTTATGTATTGGTTCCCTTGAGTGGAATTAGAGTGGTAGTTAATGCATTCTTTAATATTATAGTAATAGTCTCCACAGATCCCTTCAACTAAAAAAGAGTCCCTGAACATCTCAATGCTAAAATGTCTCAGGAAATGCTCATGAATAAATATAAGAGAGAGAAGCAAAACTGCCTTGAAATAATATACCACTCGCGCCACAAAGTGCTGGTTTGAAATATGGCACATATCAGGATATGTAGGGAGCATTTTTTGTGTTTGTTGAATTACAGGGTAAAATAAGTCAGACCGCAAAATTTAGATTCCTGAACAATTTCAGTTATGACGGCAACAACATAGCATAGCATTTTAGAAATGGCACACACCCTTTTTCTACCAGGATAGAAAGCTGAAAATACTTAAAAGGAGATTTTGTATAATATTCTTAGGAGTGTTTCAACATGCTTCTTGTTGTAATATTTGATGCACATTTTCTATTCAATAGGAAAAAAATGAGACTGAAAAAATAATTTTAGGAAACCGTAGATTATAGCCATAGTAACTGAACAAGAGCCAGATCCAGCAAAGATGTATGCATATGCTTAATGTCATTAAAGTCAATGGGTGAGATTCTGGGCTGTGCCTCTAAGAATTGAAGCATAGAACTTACAGCCCAGGAACATGGGGAAGGAGGTGATTTTTAAGCCATCTTTGAACCCTACTGATCCTGGGCTGCTTGGGGGCTTTTTGAATCCCATCCCCAGCTGCCTGTGGACAGTAGTACCATGAAGAATGTCTGCCATGCTATGTGCTCCACCTCCAGCATGCCTCTCCACCCCCAGCACTGTTCCCAGCATTCCCCCTATGTCAGGGCTGGTAAGTGGGTCCTTGGAAGATAGCATGTGGCAGGCTTTCTCCATTCCTACACACTGGTTGGATCTAGGGCTTTAAGATAGCCCCTTTATGCTGCTCTGGCTCTTTTACCTGGTGTAAAGAGGCCAGAGCAAGAATGAGAATTTTAGCCATGTGTAAAGTTAAGCATGTGCATAAGTCTTTGCAGAATCAGGCCTAAAAGTTTAAAGGAATTTAGCAGTTGCATTTCAACATATCAATATATGTATTCCCAGTACAGTATATTAATATACAATATTTGTGCACCATTGTTTGCAAGCATGATTATTTTCATATTGTTTTATTTCTCCAATCCCTACCCCAGATCTGGTGCCTAGGTAATGAGACTCGATTTCACATCAACAAAACAGTAGATGCAGCCATTCGCTCTGTAGTGATAGGTGGCCTATACCCTGGTATTCAATATCGAGTGGAAGTTGCAGCAAGTACCAGTGCAGGTGTTGGAGTAAAAAGTGAACCACAACCCATAATAATTGGTAAGTGATTGTCTCCTCTATTTTATTTTACCTGTTTAGTATTTCAGAAAAGCTTTCATAAATCACTTCTGAAAGCATAAAAATCCAGTGGAGCAAAAAAACAAGGTGCAATTCAATTTGAGCTATCTAGTTAACTTTAAATGTACCACTGCCTGCCAACACTGCCTCTTCCTCTTTTGTTTAGTTCTCACAGCTAATAAGATGAAATAGTTCTTCCTTTCCTGAAACATATTAAAAAACATAGATTATCCTGCACAGCTGATTTAATATTTTATTACGAATTTACCACTCCTGCAGGTTGACAGATTTATAGAACTAGCTCTTTTATCCTGTTGAGATGCTTGTAATATTGCCTTATTTGAGCTGCTGCTGCCCAAGGCACTGTTAAAGTTGGTTTTCTGAGCATTTGAAGTTTAGCATTTTTCAGCTATCCCAAGCAGATGGGCTTCCTTCTGCCAAAGAACAAGTGGCCTCTAGTCCAACTAAAGAGGAAAGCTGTTAGTATCATCTCTTTCCTTTGAAATTATTGTTTCTTATTAGTGGTTTCCATGCTCAATTAATTTCATGACCTGAGGAAAACCTAGAACCTTATCCTTCTGAGATTCTTCTATAACATAAATTGGGGGTGGGGCAGGCAACTGAACAGATCTGAATTGAGCTTTTTTGTTGTGGAGCTGCATTAAAGTGCTTCGAATATAGGGATTTGTTTATTAATTTGATCTATTTGAACTACGGCTTTGGGTCAACTATTAGTGTTGCTTTAAAAATGTGTTATTTCTAAAAGAGTACTGGGACAAGGTTTTGTAATCTCCTCTTCTATTTCTTATACTGTGCCTTTAGGACTCTTGGCAGAGACTACTGAAAATGTGGAAAAGTGGTAACTAAAGCAATGTCTCAGACTTAGAATGTTCATTTGAGTTGGGGTGAAATTCACCCTTCAGAGAAAAGCCAGCACAAGACGTAGCTCCCACTTAAGTCTTATTTAAGCTTCATTTTAAGTGGTTAATGACATTCACATTACAAATGTATCCTCTCAAAAGTAGGGCAATGCAGAAGTTTAAATTTAGGTTTTTTTTTCTTATATTTCTTTTTGGAGGGGAAGTCTGAAAAGGGAGATTAAGATAGATCTACCCTTAGGGTGAGTCTATTCATCGAAGCTTCATGGGAGTATGTATGACAAGGAAAATAATCTTGCAAGACTGAAAATAATGAACTCAGCTATTACAAAAACCTTGGGAAGGGTACTAGATATGAATTTGGGGCCTCTCTTCAAATGATCTCTACCGAGGGACTGACCTTTCACTTTTATTTCATTACTTTTGAACAACCTGATTTTTGTATGAGGTGTCTCTGGAAGTACTGCTTTAAGGGTTCAATCCTTCAAGGTGCTGAACACAAATGGTGCTAATCCAGCATAGCATTTAAGCACATGTTTAACTTGAAACATGTGAGTAGTAGTCCCATTACTCACTTGCGTCAAGTTAAACATGTGCGAAAGTGCTTTGCTGGACCAGGGCTAGAGTGCTCAGCACCTTGCAGGACTAAGCCATCAGTCCTTCCCTGACTCTTACAAAACTGGTTAATATACCCCAGAGCTACATGGAAAGATATGTTTCCATATTTGTGGTATGGCGGTGGAAGAGACATGAGAATGTAAGTACATCATGAATCGGAAAATGCCAGTTGGAACTTAGAGACTTTTCATTTATTCATTGTTATACTCATTATGTCATTTAATTCTTACTTTAATGATCCCAGAATATATGCCTCAGCAATCTTGTCTGGTAGCACTTTCTGCATATTTAATGCCCTTTAGATGAAAAGTGACGGATAAGGTCTTTTCTGTTTTGATTTTGGTTCCCTTTTTCACTTACATTTTCCCTTTTGTATTCAGAAAGCAAGATACAGTTACTAGCAGTCACACTGTCTGCATCTCACTTTTCTTTAAATCCCATCTTTTTTCTATTGTTTATAGACTATCTTGATATCCCTAAGATTTCCCTAAGAGATGACATGGTACCACATGATATTTTGATTGAGACACTAGAACAATGAAAAATCAATATAGCACACATTACATGGATTAAAAACTGGCTAACTGACAGGTCTCAAAATGTAATTGTAAATGGGGAATCATTATAGGTTGCAATTCTCAAATACTTATGTAAGTAACTTTACTCATGTAAATAGACTTTCCGAGGGACTTGATAACAGTTGTCATATATTTGAAGGGATGTTATAAAGAGGATGGTGATCAATTATTCTCTATATCCACTGAAGGTAGGACAAAAAAGGAATCAGCTTAATCTGAGCAAATGTGATTTAGGCTAAATATTAGAAAAGACTTTCTAACTATAAGGATAGTTAGGCACTGGAAAAGGCTTCCAAGGGTAGTTGTGGAATCCCCATCATTAGAAGTTTTTAAGAAAAGGTTAGACAAACACCTGTCAGGAATGGTCTACTTAGTCCTGCCTCAGTGCAGAGACTAGATGACCTCTTGAGGTCCCTTCCAGCCCTGTATTTTGGTGATTCTATATTTTATGCCCCTGGGGCTACTCAAGTGAATAAAGTTACTCACATATGTGTGTTTGCAGGATAAAATGTTGATTACATGGGGAAGGGACCATAATGTGATTTTTTTTTAATTATCTGCACAACTATGGTGCAGTATAAATAATACCACAGTGATATCTTACCTTGCCATTCTAATCACATATCCAGATATCTATAATAAATTTTTCTTCCCTAATTACATTAAAATACTTTCTTACTGTGATTTGTAATTACGATCTTGAAACTATATTTTGATTGCTTGGTCTAATACAAAGAAACAGTTATGAATTGTGCTCTTTCCATGAACTGCACGTGTCTTCAAACCTTGCAAAGCTTCTATAAAGAAATATACGTCAAACTTGTTATTTCTAGGAAAAAAACCTAAAATTTTGCTCACCAGTGTTGAGGATGCTAGAGAAGAAAATGTAGTTGGATTATAAGAAGAAATAATTTTTAAAATAATATTGATTAATAATATAGCTATTCTTTCAGTAATCAGTTGGCATGTTCATACTTACATTTTATAGTTGGTGTAATAATATGAGGAACAGCTGCAAACTTTCACAGTAATAGGTACAATCGAATCTGATGTGTCTAATTAATTTTTGGTCCAACAAATTAGTTTTGTTCTTCATTACTCTCCAATGGGAGGAAGACATATTTCATTATATTTTTGTCTGCAGAACAATGGAGCGTTACAGGTCACACACATCCCTCATATGTGTTCTAATTAGTAGAATTGACAGCATTGTTATAGAAACACCTGAAGTATATGAAATAGTACATTGATACCTTGGATGACATATATATTACTTTTGATTAAATATCAGATAAATATATACAAAATTAATGTAATTTGTTCCCCAAACTACTTACAATTAGATTAATTTTGTTTTACATCAATAGGAAACATGCATCTGTGTTCATTTACTTTTCAGCTACTGAAATCACAAAGCATATGTTATTTTGACATTTAAATGAATTATTACTTTTGCACATGTAATTGCTAAGCACTGAAGGGTAGAACAAACATCCAGGCTGCTAACTTAGAAGGTAAGTTGACCTAATTTGGAGACAGATTGCATCTTCCTCTGAAAGAGGCTCTAGCCGGGGATAAAGTCCTCTGAAAGCTCCTCTGAGGTTCTCCTCGCGGAGTTTCTTGTGCATCCACTACTCAACCTGTTTCTGACCTCATTGTGAAGGCAGAATGTCCAGTCCAGGGCTTAAGGTTTCTATAGGGAAACAAGATTCCTTTCTGTAACCTTTCTACCAGGTGGTGGCTGTAGCAACAAGGGCTATGTTCATATCTAAGGGTTCCTCTTAACATTACAAAACAGAACCAGCTCGAGTCCCCACCCAGAAATCTGGGGAAACTAATCATCATGCCTGGGTGCCTCTCCGAGGCCGTACTTCTCCACTTGCATGCACATTGTCTGTGTATAACAAAATAAAATGTATATTAAAAGGAGAGGGAACACAGTAGTAATTTGGGAAAACACCCCAGTGATGTTACGACTACAGGAGTTACGACTACAGGGAACAGGGGATAGATTAGTAGATCGCACTGTCACCAGGCAAAGGCAGGTTTATGTGATTGGGGACTCCTTACTGAGGAGGTTAGACAGGCCTGTGACCAGGGCGGACCCAGAGAACAGAAGGATGTGCTGTCTGCCAGGCGCTAAGATACGGGATGTGGACCTGCAGTTGAAAAGGATCCTAAAAGGAGCGGGTAAGAACCCCTTGATCATCCTTCACGTAGGAACGAATGACACGGCGAGGTTCTCGCTAGAGAGAATCAAGGGAGATTATGCCAGGCTGGGGAAGACGCTTAAGGAAGTCGAGGCTCAGATTATCTTCAGTGGGATTCTGCCTGTTCCTAGAGAAGGATAGCAAAGGGCTGATAGAATTGTGAGGATAAATAGCTGGCTAAGGGAGTGGTGCTATAAGGAGGGCTTTGGGATGTATGGCCACTGGGAGGCTTTCGGGGACAGACAGCTGTTCTCACGGGATGGACTTCACCTGAGTAGGGAAGGAAATAGACTTCTGGGAGGGAGGCTGGCTCATCTCATCAAAAGGGCTTTAAACTAGGAATTTGGGGGAGACGGTTGGGAGATGTCCAGTTAATCTCCACGCCAGATTCAAACACTGAAAAGGAGGGTGAAGAGATAAGCACAGATATAGGTAGGGGTAAGGGATTGGACATAAGAAGGAGGGGGCAGATGGACAGTACGGGATCCGTACCAAATTGCATAACTAATGGGAGAAAGGATAAACAGCATACAGTAAGATGTTTATACACCAATGCAAGAAGCCTAGGTAACAAAATGGAGGAATTGGAGCTCCTGGTCCAAGAAATGAAACCGGATATCATAGGTATAACCGAAACATGGTGGAACAGTAGTCATGACTGGAGTACAGGTATGGAAGGGTATGTGCTGTTTAGGAATGACCGGAACAAAGGTAAAGGTGGGGGAGTGGCATTGTATGTCAATAATGAGGTAAACTGTAAAGAAATAATAACTGATGGAATGGATAAGACGGAGTCTGTCTGGGCAATAATTACACTGGGTAAAAGAACTACTAGAGCCTCCCCTGGGATAGTGCTTGGGGTGTGCTATAGACCGCCGGGATCTAGCCTGGATGTGGACAGAGAACTATTTAATGTTTTTAGGGAAGTAAAAACTAATAAGAACTGTGTAATCATGGGGGACTTTAACTTCCCAGATATAGATTGGGGAACAAATGCTAGTAACAATAATAGGGCTCAGATGTTCCTAGATGTGCTAGCAGATGAATTCCTTCATCAAGTAGTAACTGAACCAACAAGGGGGGATGCCATTTTAGATTTGGTGCTGGTGAGTAGTGAGGACCTCGTTGAGGAAATGGTTGTAGGGGACAACCTTGGCTCGAGTGACCATGAGCTAATTCAGTTTAAACTAAATGGAAGGATTAACAGAATTAAAACTGTGACTAAGGTTTACGATTTCAAAAAGGCCAACTTTAATAAATGAAGGCAACTACGTAGGGAAGTGGATTGGGCTAACATACTTAGGGATCTAAAGGCAGATGGCGCCGTGGATTATTTCAAGTTGAAGTTGCACGAGCTGTCCGAGGCCTGTATCCCGAGAAAGGGAAAACGGTTAGTAGGCAGGAGATTTAGACCTAGCTGGATGAGCGAGCATCTAAAAGGGGCGATTAAGAAAAAACAGAAAGCGTACAAAGAATGGAAGAGGGGAGGGATCAGCAAGGAAACCTACCTTATTGAGGTCAGAGCATGTAGAGATGCAGTGAGAAAGGCCAAAAGCCATGTAGAGTTGGACCTTGCGAGGGGAATTAAAACCAATAGTAAGAGGTTTTATAGCCATATAAATAGGAAGAAAACAAAGAAAGAGGAAGTGGGACCGCTGAAGAATGTAGATGGAGTGGAGGTTAAGGATAATCTAGGCATGGCACAATATCTAAATGAATATTTTGCATCGGTCTTTAATAAGGCTAATGAAGGGCTTAGGAATAGAGGCAGCAGGACAGAGGGGAATAAAGGAGGGGGGGGTTGACATTACCGTATCAGAGGTGGAAGCCAAACTTGAACAGCTAAACGGGACTAAATCGGGCGGACCAGATGATCTTCATCCTAGAATATTGAAAGAACTGGCACGAGAAATTGCAAGCCCCTTAGCGATAATTTTGAATGAATCTGTTAACTCGGGGGTGGTACCGTTGGACTGGAAAATAGCTAATGTGGTTCCTATTTTCAAGAAAGGGGAAAAAAGTGACCCGGGTAACTACAGGCCTGTTAGTTTAACATCTGTAGTATGCAAGGTCTTGGAAAAAATTTTGAAGGAGAAAGTAGTTAAGACCTTGAGGTGAATGGCAATTGGGACAAATTACAACATGGGTTTACGAAAGGCAGATCGTGCCAAACCAACCTGATCTTCTTCTTTGAGAAAGTAACAGACTTTCTAGATAAAGGAAATGCGGTGGATCTAATATACCTCGATTTTAGTAAAGCGTTTGATACTGTACCGCATGAGGAATTACTGGTTAAATTGGAAAAGATGGGGATCGATATGAAAATCCAGAGGTGGATAAAGAACTGGTTAAAGGGAAGACTGCAGCGGGTAGTACTGAAGGGTGAACTGTCAGGTTGGAGGGAGGTTACCAGTGGAGTTCCTCAAGGTTCGGTTTTGGGTCCGATTTTATTTAATCTATTTATTACTGACCTCGGAACCGAATGTAGGAGTGGGCTGATAAAGTTTGCGGATGACACAAAGTTGGGAGGTATTGCCAATTCGGAGAAGGATCGGGATATCCTGCAGGGAGACTTGGATGACCTTGTAAATTGGAGTAATAGTAATAGGATGAAATTTAATAGTGAGAAGTGTAAGGTGATGCATTTAGGGATGACTAACAAGAATTTTAGTTATAAGCTGGGGACGCATCGGTTGGAAGTAACGGAGGAGGAGAAGGACCTCGGAGTCCTGATTGACCGCAGGATGACTATGAGTCGGCAATGTGACGTAGCTGTGAAAAAAGCTAATGCGATCTTGGGATGCATTAGGCGAGGTATTTCTAGTAGGGACAAGGAGGTGCTGCTTCCGTTATACAAGGCGCTGGTGAGACCTCATTTGGAGTACTGTGTGCAGTTCTGGTCTCCTATGTTTAAAAAGGATGAACTCAAACTGGAACGGGTACAGAGAAGGGCCACTAGTATGATCCGAGGAATGGAAAACCTGTCGTATGAAAGGAGACTCGAGGAGCTCGGTTTGTTTAGCCTAACCAAAAGAAGGCTGAGGGGAGATATGATTGCTCTCTTTAAATATATCAGAGGGATAAATACCAGGGAGGGAGAGGAATTATTTCAGCTCAGTACTAATGTGGACACGAGAACAAATGGATATAAACTGGCCGTGGGGAAGTTTAGGCTTGAAATTAGACGAAGGTTTCTAACCATCAGAGGGGTGAAATTTTGGAACAGCCTTCCGAGGGAAACGGTGGGGGCAAAAGACCTGTCTGGCTTCAAGATTAGGCTAGATAAGTTTATGGAGGGAATGGTTTGAGGGGATAACATGATTTTAGTCAATTAGGCAATAACGTGCCATCGCTGGTAAAATGAGGATCCAGCTGGAGAATCTTGCCTATATGCTCGGGTTTCTACTGATTGCCATATTTGGGGTCGGGAAGGAATTTTCCTCCAGGGTAGATTGGCAGAGGCCCTGGAGGTTTTTCACCTTCCTCCGCAGCATGGGGCAGGGGTCGCAAGCTGGAGGATTCTCTGCGACTTGAAGTCTTTAAATCACGATCTGGAGACTTCAACAGCTGGGTTAAGGGAAAGTGGGTGGGTCAGCTTATGTGGCCTGCATCATGCGGGAGGTCAGACTAGATGACCATAATGGTCCCTTCTGACCTTAAAGTCTATGAGTCTATGAGTCAAGAGCAGGCAAGCCATAAGTAAAATACCTTCCCCACAGTATAGTGGGTGGTAGTCCTTTGTGGTGTAAAAAGTCCAATGGACGAATGTCCCTTTAACACATCTCTCTCCTTTCCCTTCACTGCATCCGCACTCATGATTTGTTGTCTGAGCTCAGCAGAGTCCCAGACTCCAGAGTTGTGATCAGATGAGTTCACCTCCTGCCAGTAGGGATGGGGGAAGATTGGGTTTGAGTGATGCCTCTGCCTGCCCACCACTATCACTACCACGGCTCCTGCCTCACCCTGCTCCCTTTAGCTGGAATGCTGGGTTCTGATGTTCTGCCACTAGCTCAGTCCTCCTGCTTCTAGTGATTTCACCAGGTAGTGGAGAACCTCACTGCTGCTGCCTCTTCTGGGTCGTCTTTCACTGCAGCACTGTCCCCTCACCAGGTCTAAGGCTCAGCCATTTAGACCAGCTTATTAATGATTTCAGCTGTAGTGATCACTGGTAAGATCAAGGACTCTGTACGGATAGAAAATCATCTCTTTCTTTAAACACTGGAGGAGAAGGGTAAAACGGTATCTAAGAACCTTTTAACAGAGCCTACACTACCAGATAGGAACACCTGTCCCAACCCCCTCTGACTTTCACTTGGATTTGGCATCACTATCCTCCTTAGCAAGTGAGGTTATAGTTAGGGCATATTAAATACAGGATTTTTTTTGCCCTTTAATTATATAATAAGGATAACATTTCATTATCCCTCCATCCAAGACTTAATTTTAACCCAAAACAGCCAAAATTGATCACTTTGGCAGAGCAGGTATTTTTGCTAGTCACACAGTAGATACAGCTATAAAAATATGGTCTGCTCCTGAGGTCTTTCCCCCCATCAGTAGATGGTAGGGAAGAGCTCATTCAGAGCAGTGCCTTACCTTTCTTTGGATTCCTGGACATCTATTCAAGGAGCCAGCATGTCCAAAGTGTTCCCCTGGCCTTCCTTTTTCCATGGCTTCTTCAGGAGCAGCGCTTCCATTGCCTCACCACATCCTCTTCTGGCCCTTTGAGCTCTTGAGGTACACAAGGAGAGAGGCTCATTCCTTTCTGGCCCTGGGAGACTTAATTCTATGATGCACCTAAAGAAGGGTTCCAAGGGCACCAAAGAAGAGGAAAACATCTGATGGAGCCATTACTCCCTCTCATCTTTTCCTTACCCACTGGTTTCCACTGAGTTTTTGGCCTTCATACCATATAATGGGTGGGAAGCACCGGGGCTTTGATAATTGGCCGGATAAAATTTAAAAGTTTTGGAAAGCATTGTGGCAGGTTTTGTAGCCTGTAGTTTAAGTTTCAGGCATGATGCAATGCAATGCTTTGAAATTACCAAATGTATATAAAGTGGGTGCATGTTGCCCTCAGCCATAATCAGTCAAGGGCTTTTCTCCCTTGACTCTACTCTCTGGTGTTTCCTAAAATTCCCTGGTTTTTTTTCTTTATAGTACAATTGTCAGTGATTTTTCAACAAAACTACTAAAACCAAGCCAACATCCAGCATAATATTTGAACTATTTGTTCACAAAGGCAGACCGTCAGAATTACTAAGTATTGATATGAGTAATCAGATAGGGGAAAAGCATAATAAAATCACATGGATTACTAACAGCAGTTCCAGCAACACAATACACTACATCATATTTATTAATAAGTAACTTCAACCACCTCTGAATGAAGTATAAGGTCTAAACTGAGCTTGTCACTAAGGCATTGCTGCAATTGACATCAATGACTGAGTAAGGGGTGGAGGCTCTGACAGATAGAGTATGGTTAGACAAGTAGACCATAATGAAGTAAAGGGGACTCTTATGTTCTCTGGACTTGAGTCTCATTTATATTAAGGCCCCATTACACTGATTTGGCAATGAAAGGGAGCATTAAAGGGGATATTACATTTACATCCACTGCAAAGCTGCTGGAGTGGTGTAAAGGAGCATTAGTGGGAATAAGAATCAGATCGCTAAAGACTTTAGCAAATGACCTTGTTTGTTTACTTTAGACTACAGCCAGTATGCTGACACAGCAGCAGTTGTGTTCCAAGAAGTGTAGAGTGAATTTAACCATTGCTGAATTATAGAAGAGGAATATATAAATGTTCACAGCAAGGCATAATGCTACAATATTTATAACAATTTGCCTGAAATAACCACTTTATTGCTACAATATTCTACTTCCTACATTTGGGATAGGTTCTTATAATTTGTTAGTTCCTGTAATTAAGAGTCCAAATATTTGCTTTTTATAATACGGTATTTGCAGCACTGAATCGTCTCCTCTACATGTTAAAAACACTGTAAGTAGTTTCACGAATGGGGGCAAGATATGTCTATGCTCTAAATATTAAGGTTGGATAATTTTGGCATCATTTAAAAAAACCCACACCGAGTAAGATGTTCTACACCAAACATGTACAAGGTTACTATTCATATTTTTTGTAGAAAATGTTATCTGATTTTCATATTTTTATAACTGCTGAATTTTTGAGTCTGTGGCTCAGATTGGAGAGGTGTGGTATTTTTGAAGAGAGTTTCTAATAACTGAGCAATCACAGTGTTTGTCAGTTCTGGAGCTACACACTTTGGCATTTGTGTGACGTCCATCCACAGATAACAGTTTAGATTAGGGGCTTGTTATCAAGCCAGATACTGAGCTACCAGTTCAGTTTTAAAATCAGGAGAAAGAAAATGGGACATATGCAGGAAGTCAATAAATTCCAAATCATTAGATACAATCAAGACAGCATATAGTCTGTGTTTGTCACTTTGTCTCTTTGTCTCTCTTTGTGGTATTCTGCTTATACCCATATCAAGAATATTTCACAAAAATTGACTGTGAGCTGCCATCTGTTAGCTTACAGGGACAGTAGTATAGTAGATTTTTTTTCAACATATGTTTGAATAACTGCAATGAATTGTAGGTTCTCTTGCAGGAAACGTTGCCTTCAAATCTGTGTTTGAACACCCTATAAATCCACACCCAACTACCTGTACCCCACCATGGAAAATTATTTTGAAGCACAGTACTGTTGTTTCTTTTCCATTTCAGGTCTCTGGTTCTTGGTTGCATTACAAGTACATTATAAACATGTGATATTGACTTTCCTTTGTGCAGGAGGTCGTAACGAAGTTGTCATCACTGAAAATAACAACAGCATAACTGAGCAAATCACTGATGTTGTCAAGCAGCCTGCTTTTATTGCTGGCATTGGTGGGGCATGCTGGGTAATTCTGATGGGTTTCAGCATCTGGCTGTATTGGCGAAGAAAGAAGAGGAAGGGGCTGAGCAATTATGCTGGTAAGAACAGTAACTATTTACTACAAACTTGTCAGGTTCTACCATGAACAGGACAGGTGCTATTAGAACTAATTTAAAAACCCCAACCCTAACAATGCTGGTTTTACAAATAAAGGTGGAATGGATGAATGCCGTATGCCTGTTTAACGTGTGCTGTAAAAGTGCCAGTGTATGAGAAGCTTTAAATGCATTGCTCTGGACCACATTTCATCATTACTGTAAGACAGTCTTTTACATCTCCAGCACATCTAGTATAACAAAAGTACAGAAAGGATTAACTGTACCTCTCACCCAACTCTTGTTGCAAAAGGCAGTCTTTCAGTGTTCCCAACTCTAATTATGAGCTAGATTGCGAACCAGACTATATAACCACATGACAGTAAGAGGGAGTATGAATCCCCCACCAACTTCACCACTTTACTCCTATGTTTGCCCCAGACTTTGGGTTTAGGCACTAGGGGGACCAGATGTCCTGATTTTATATGGACAGTCCCAATATTCATGGCTTTTTCCATCCCCTGTCCCATTTTTCACACTTGCTATCTGGTCACCCTATTAGGCACATACAAGTAAGCAGAGCTACTCACCCACTCCCTCAGCCCCCAGCTCCAGATAAGGAGGAAGGAAGGAGAGGGGAATGGGCAGAGCATTGGCTCCATCCACCCCAACTCACTGGTGAGAGTAGCTGAGCCTGTACAGGGGAAGTAATAATTTAGTGCTGGTATAGGCAAGCAATAAATTACTTACTTGCAGTGGGTGTGAAGTAGGGTCTCAGACGTGTCTATGAAGCACAATGCCTCCTGGAGCTACCCCAGCAGTGTGGTGCAGCTCTCACACACACATTTTGCTCAGTGTTCTGCCTACAGTCACAATCTAGCCTCAGAGAATTACGTTTGGAAGGGGAAAATAAAAATAAAAATTCTCGTATTTTCCCCGTCAGATCTCTTTATTCTGTTTTGTCAGGACTGGTAACACTCCTATAGCTGATATATCTCAAGTTTCCTGTGGGTTGTGGAGAAGTCAGATAGTTATAATAAAATTACATACGAACCTATTAAAAAAAAAACCAAGAAAAAAAACCACCTCCAACTTTTGACCAATTTTACATGAAAAATAACTCTTAAAATATTGAGGTATTTTCCAGCTAGTTTCCTTGCCCAATATACTAATTAATTTTAGCACATTATTGGTTTCAAGGAGGAAAAGACCTTTCATGACTTGGCCCAGGTTAAGCACGGTTGGCAATTCACGCATGTTTACTGCTGGCAATATTAGCATGCCAGGCTAAACTCACTCAAAAATTTGGTTGATTTCTTATTAATTCTATAGAGTGAGCCTGAGTGACCACAGTGGTGAAGTAACATTATTTGTAGGCTGTGCTGTTTGCACATGATGTTTTCTTTCTTTCCTTGTAATTAATAATGAGTATATACGTGATGACAGTTTCTACTCTGAGAGGTTTTGTTAATTCATGCAGATAGATACAGATTTATCTATCAGTCTATCTAATGAGGATAATTAACAGTAGGGGATAGTTACATTATTTTATCACTTTCTTACATTAAACTGATAACACATCAGGATTTTAGTAGTCTCATTTCCTTTTGGAGGTGTCATACCTTTTCATGTACTTCAGATGCACTAACTAAATGCATACTAAGCCTCATTTTTCCAGAGAAGGGATTTTGGCCTATGTCTATGTGAGTTGACATGGCACATTTTTGTGAGCAGTCTTTTATACTTTAAAAATGCAGCTTAAATTGACTACCATAGGCTGTTGTCTAATGTAGCTCATTCTTTCTCATGACGTTTGCAGCACCTAAACGTTATGTGAACATTGCATTGTGACACAGAATGACCATTATCAGAATTGTGAAATGCTGTATGCTCTTAACAATGAAAGCTCGTACGACATCATGTTTCAGAACTCATCCTAATATTTATGATAAGGAGGATAGCATGTCCACCTCAGAACTAACTTCCATCAAATGTAATTGTCAAAATTCACTATTCACCTTTCTTCAACCTTTATTTCTCATTGGCTGCTGGCTGACTAGTGCTTAAAGCTCAATTGTTATAACCTGCTTTCGATTTTAAACTATAGATGAGTGACTTCCAACGGAACCTTGTGCCCTGCAATTAGTGCTTGTTATCAGGGTCTGTAACTCACGATGTGTTTGCTTTCTTGTTTTGCAGTTCAGTCCTTCACCTTCACCCCTGCAGGTACTGTCCATTAGTCTGTCTCTTACCTCACCAACATGCCATTGCAATCATTAGCATAAGTCTTTATAATCATAGCAGGTATACAGAATTAAAACCAAGTGCAAGGAGAAACACTCCCATTCCCCATCTGTTATAATAATGTGGTATTGACTCTGCTAGTGATTTCAGAAGAAGGTTACAATCTACCACAATTAACTTCTCTTTCATTATAATTCTGCATACTTCTTACTCATCCAACCCTTCTAAATTATGCAATTTTGAAAGGTAATTTTCAGGGCAATGCTTGAACTAACATAACTACGATAGATAGGCATTAGTCACAAAGGGCCAAATTTTGCTCTTGAGTATTCATGTATTTAACTTGCAAATTTCTGAAGGCCTCTGCACCTGGCCAGAGAAGCAGAACTTATCCCAGATTCCACTCTTCACTTTACATGAATCTGCCTCTGCATGGGGTTTTCAGATCTGCACTTATGTCAAACCTAGCCAGTGATTAACCCATACACACACACTGATACACTAGGTAGGTCTTTAAGGCATTTTAAAGCTCTTTATTCATTGAAGCATTTGCCTTTGTTCTGCCTGTCCAATCCACAACCAACTTCATGTTATCGTTTTTTTACAAGGCGTAACATACGGTAGGCCATTATCATGAGTGTGATTAAAGTTATGTGAAGAATAAACGAACTGTGGCTGAAACAGCAGGTTGCAAACAGCTTTGCCAACATATGTATGGTCAAGAGATACAGTGTATCCAGTTAATTGTAATAATTAATACAAATAATTGACCTCAATTCTCATATCTAAGCATGAGTGTCACAATCCCAAAAATTATTACATTATCCCCATGCACTACAGTGTACGTAGCCAATGTATTTCAATGTTTTCCAGTATAAGTGTGCAACATTTTGTGGCATGTAGTACACCTCTCAGTCATACCTGCCAAATGCCAAGAATTTTGACAAGGGACATTTTTCCAAATAAGTTGGGGGCTTGTGGGCCACTGGTCTCCCAGCTACTAGTAGGCCGTGCATGCCTCTCAGGGAATTTTAGGTTATTTTCTCTTCAAAAAGTTGCAATAAAAAGTGGAGTAGAGCAACCTAAAACTCACCAAGAATCCTCCAGCAGCCCAAGACTCCTGGCTTTCTTGAAAACAGACCTTTAAAATGGTGCTTCTGCTTATCCTACCATAATTCCTCCCTCTTTCCCCCTGTGCTAATGGGTCCCCCCCTTTCTCCATTGCTCACATTATGCTCATTCTCTGCACTCCCTGTACAGTTAGCTCCTCTCCCTGCTGCTCATTGGAACCTTCCACTGTTCCCTTCTTGCTGCTTCTCTCCAGCTCTGTCTACCTTTCAGCCATCTCTGGAGTTGTATGCAGCTCAGCAGGAGGGCACAGCTGGCTGCTGAGAGAGGTGTGACAAGGAGGAGGAGGAGGTGATACCACCTGCCCACACAATCCTTATATCGTTATTAGGAACAACTGTACCAAAGAGAAGGTTTGAAAACTCATGAATGGCTTAGCCAAAACAGCACTATTGGCATGTTTGTTCAGATAAGAGTAAGGCGTGGCACAGCTTGACAGACAGTGACCACAGCCTGAAATGCTTTTCTCATTTCATTGGGAGGCACAACGTGAATGCTTTAAACCCTAATCACATACTACCGTATATCAGTAACTTAACTCATGTGTGTTCTGAACACATTGGGCTAGATGCTGATCTCCCTCATAATGAGTAAATCCAGAGTTACTTCAATGAAGTCCATTTACACTGGGGGAACAAAGATCAAAATCTGACCCATGGTCACAATTAGCACAAAAGTGCATTTGGAGATTAGCAAAATCTACTGATTTATGTCCAGGCACTGAGTTCCCCAAGAAGAGTCTCAAATCCACATCAAGTTCCTGACAGCATGAATTTGGAGTTGGTTATATGATCTACAGTCACAAAATGTTTAAATTTTCACTTAGCCAAACACCTCCCTGTTTGTATAGATCTGAGAAGACTCAAGTCTATAGGTTGTTCCTTCCATAGTCAGTTGTAACCCATGTATGCTAAAATAGATTCCAGGCCTACATTTTTAGGCAGGCTTAGGACCAAATTCACCTTCATCAGAGGTGAATTTCAGTGAAGTTACATTGGAGGTGAATTTATCCTAATATATTTGTTTGTGAAAGAAGCACATTTTTGCTCAGGCCAAACATCTGCTTCCTTCATGAATACATATAATATGAATATCTGAATATGTAATAGTACTGGTCAAACTGTTCATTATGTATATTTGTGATAAATTTAGATTTTTGCTTTGCTTCATAAATAGAACTGGTTGGAAAGTTTTGAAAAAACAAACAAAAGAAGGAAGAATATTTTTTTCATTTTTTTGTGACAATCTTTTGTTTTCCAACTCTATTTGCAAATTATTCACAAATTGACACTGATTTTTTTAAATGGTATGTATTCATTATTTGAAAATATTTGCTAAATATTTGAACTGATAATTTTCTGACTGTGGGAAGTTTGTGAATTGTTCACTTGGACTATTTGCTATTTACGTTGTGTGATTGGCCATCAGAAAGGTATTGTTTCTGCTGCATGACTGAATCACTGACATATTTTAATCAGAAAAATAATAAATAGCAAATGAAATGCTGCTGCTACATAGTTGGGCTGGGGAAGATTAATCTGTTGGGCTAAAACTTAGGTAACTTTCTGGATTTGTGAACATTTTCACATATTCACAAATAATGAATAATATGACTTTATACATGCTTTTTGGTTATTTACAGTGGAACAGCTGTAATATGTATGTAGCCTTCTGGGTCACAGGCCACCACTTGTAATAACACCCCCTCCCCCCACCCCTGCATGATTCATCAGCAGGGATTGAACATGAGACTTAAAGCACTAAAGGTATGAGTGTCTATCATGTGAGTGAAATAAGTGACTCCACTAGCTGGGAAGCAGTAGTGACATAACCGGAACCAGTGGGTTAAATATATATTCTTGGAAGATGACAGTGTATCAGCAAAACAAAAGCTGGACACAGGGGTCTGTCAGAACCACAAATGCATGATTTATTCCTTATTTAGCAATTGGCAGTGCAGATTGTAGAGGACAATTTGGCCTGACATGTCTGTGCACATTTGACACCCTCTAGAAGAGCAAAATTGCTGCTATGCACACTGAAACTGAGTTATACACTAATTTCCTGTTTTTCATGTTCACCCTCTACTCACATTCCCCAGATACAAACATGCAACACAGGTTTGCACATGGCACAAAGAAGGGGAGCTGGCACAAAACAGATATCCCTTCTAGTACAATATGCAAGTTCTTTCACGCCCATCCATTACAATTCTGGAACAGAACTGATTCATTTAGCAGGGAAAGTTACAAATGTGTCATCACATTTCTACACAGGTTTCTGTACAGTAAATTCACATAATTCCTGTGCAGAAACAAGAGAGACTCCATATATCCATGTATCTTTCATGTGTCCTCTGACTCATTGGTGTGCCAATAACCACTCACTTGAATACTCAAGGTGTTTTCAAGAATGCACAGGCCATCAGCCATGCAAGGAAAGTAAATGTGTATGTTCAGTTATGAGTAGGTAAGCTTATTTAGTGACTAGTGCCCTAAGGGATTAAAGATTTTGTGAAATTTAATAAATATAAACAAATTAAAAACAGTAAATTATGGCATTCTAAATGTTTCATGCATAATTCGTAAAATTGTTAGAGGAGTATAAATTATTTGACAGAATCATCCAAAGGCAGGCAGAAGAGTTGATGGAATTTTTATACACTGATTATCTGTTCTGAGTTAATGCTTATTAAAAGAGGATTAATCCACATTCATATTTGAGGAACAGCTTATCAGGAAAAGGAATGAGACTTGGCTGGCAACATTAAAGTTTTCATTTGTGGCAGGAAAATGTGGCCTATTAGAGATAGGCACATAGAAAGCTTTCTGAAGCTTCTTGCCTTAAAATGTCAACTTACTATATATTCGTTTTTTTCCAGTTCTAGCAGGCATGAAGATTAGGTTTAACCTTGTCAGATAATAATAGTAAATAGCATAGGTACTTCTTTATATATTTAAAAAAACATGCAAAAGCTCTTTTAACATATACTCTTCTTCATACAAATATATACTTTCTTTATATAATATAATTTCTTTACATTGTATGCAGTTTAAATGCACTTTGGAGTATACTCTGCATTTTTGCAGTTCTTGCAGTATAGTCTGGTGAGAATCCCTTAGAAATCACTATTCTTGTTTTCCCCCCATCTTCTTTTGAAAGCCAGTCTCCTCCTGGCACCTAATGCAGGACTTCAACCATTCTAAGGACATATATGAGATACAGATAATGCTGAAAGACCTTTCATGCTTTCTCAGTGATAAAAGGCAAGAGAAGATGGGTTGGGTTAGAGTTAGAGAGACCCTCCTCTTCCTCCTCCCCCATTGCCCCTTGAGACTGTTCAGCATCGATTTGAAATGGAGACAGCCTGAATAAAGCCAGCTTGTCTGGGCATTTTATTTTACATTGACATCTACAAGACTGAGTTGCACTAACTATGCTCCTTTTCAGCATTTAGACCTGTTTTGTAATTTCAGAAATCAAACTGGAGGCAAAAAATGCTGACAAAACATATGACAGGAGTGATAAACAAAGTGCTTATTTTGGCAGCCTGACCATGTCTTTTGTGCCGTTAGCTGCCTTTTCCTTCTTCTTGTTAACTCTTAGAGAAATGGATGTGCTCCTGCAAATCTGAGAAATACAAAATGATTTTGTGATCTGCCAGTAATGTCCTCGGGTTTCAAAAAAAGATCTACAGCCTTGGATTGGAGAGTTTAGCTGATCAGACAGAGCCTGTCGAACAAGAACAGTGACTGTGATATTTTCTTGTTCCACATTATGGGAAGGTTGTAGCCATTCCTGCATCAGTGTGCAAAGTGGAAGCAAGCATAAGGAGCGTCCTCTTTCCAAGCCACATGCACCTACGCATGCCCAGCCACAACCTGGCCCATAAAAAAACAATAACACTGCCATAGCTGTTTCTCTCTGATGGGTTTCTCTCTTTCAGCCAATACCTAGCTGTATCTCTCCCCTAAAGCACAAGGGGATGGTCTATTGGATGGTCAGAAAGTGAGGTTGTGCGCAAGGACAAGGCAGGGTTACCACTAGACGCTAGTGACCCCAAAGGTGGGGCAGAGTGGTGGCATCCGCCCGTCTTCTGAGCCAGCAGACTACTGCCGGCCTGCGGAGATCAACTACAGCTTAATACACGTAGTGTAGGAGGCACGTCTTCTCATGATGCGCTCCCCAGCATGCTCAGAAGTATCCTGCATACTTCATGGCTCTGCAAGTAGAGCGCCTCTAGGGACAGTTGTTGGTGTGTTCTCCTTCTGTATTCCCCCCTCTAGCTATGCTAGAGAGTCCTACAAATATAAATATGTAGGTGACCAAAAATATTATTTTTCCCCATTGTCATATTTAAAATTTCTCTCTCTCTCACACACACAGAGTGACAATATTTCCTTTAAAATTAAAATGTTAATATTAGTCTGTAGCCTAAACAAACATATTCATCTCAGGTGTGAAATTAGTTTCAATGTAGACTATGTTATCCTGGAAGCCCCCTATAAAATACCAAACCAAATTCAGAAAGTTCATTATTGAATACATTAGTGGTCTGTTTCTGGGTTTATATCTTTGTTGCTTTGACAGAGATAGAACGTCTGGAAGAAATTGAGGATGTGGAAGAAAAAGAACATTAAATTAGCTTCTACTGATACATTTCTTAACAACATGTTTTGAGACATAGCCAGACAGCACCCATTTATTTGCATATTCACAAATGATATCCACAGCTCTTTAGCATTAGCTTATTCACTTTTTGCAGAGAGTGATACAATCACTTGATAGTCCATTAAAAAGTAACATAACTGGAAAGTAGTGTCAGATCAAGAGCTAATTAGCTGCAATGTTTTTAGCATGTGGTGGTTTTGTAAGCAGGTTTTTGTTTAATACTTCCCACGGTTTCAATTTTCTTTTCATTAATTGTTTCAGATTAACTCTTTCAAAATACAGCTATTAAATAGTCTGATGTGAAATAGAACTACAGTGGCTTTCCAGCAGAATCAGTAGTCCATTCTGTGGTAATGGATAATTAATCATCAACCCCAAAAGCCCTTCCATATGAGATTCCAAAGGGGTTAGTTTGATCACCATTAAATTTTGTTAAATGTGTATTGCGAAGCCCCTTAGAGAACTAATAAATTGGCAAAATATGAGGTATCACCAATATGCTGCTGCTATCCAGATGTATGTCAACTTCTTTGCTAATCATGGCATTTCCATCTTGGTGCTGTATTGTTATCTTGCTGAGAGTGCAGTATCTGACAGAGATGGTTAAAGTCAGCCTAGATACAACAAAGGTATTTCTGGGTTGGTGGGGGTAACAGCTGGAGAACCTTGCAAATGCTTTGGTGACTGTATATTTATTGATGAAGATGGCTACCCTAGGAAGGTGATCAGAATTCCTTATTTGGAGGTTATTTTTAACTAAGCTGACCATAGAGCTTCTTTCCATCTGAAATTGCAATCTTCATTCATAGATGTGGATTTTGTCCACGATCTTCAGGATCCAGGCTGAACCACTAAAATAGTCTGCTGTAGGGCACTTTAATTGGAATGATCTCTGAAAATCATTAATAGATTATTGCCACTGAAGGACCAGGTCTGCTCATTGGCCTTGTTTCATAATACCTAGTGATTTCTACAGTGCATTAATTGCACTTGCTGTTCAGCAAGTTTGCAGCAAAGGTTGGCTTAAAATTAGTATATAAAGGAATTAATAACATAGGACCACAATATAGAACCACCTATATTGCCCTATGTTCGAAAGCAGCTCCTGAGAAATGTGGTTTACAACTGTGGGCCATCCTGAAATATACCCCTGTGAATATACAATGGGGGCAGGGACTTTTCTGTGAAGGATCCATTTTTGGATTTCTAATACAATTCATGTACTTCAAAGTGTATCCTTGGCATCCTTCAGGGAAAGACTGAAGGGATTTCCCCCCATGTTATGTTGATGTATTTGCGTTTGTGTGTGTGATGTTTTTATCTTGAATGTGTGAGAGAAGTGAGATAGGATTTATACTTGTTTTTCCTCCACTATAATTCTAGCGGGACTGCCACCTCTTTGCATTTATCCTATGGGACAAAATATTTGTGTGGTGGCATTATGCTGCTGCATCATGACACTGATGTCATTAACATTCCGGTATAATGTCATTATATACTGAAGCAGAAGCATTCCAGAAAAACACAATTTCACCACCTGATGTAGTCTCACACAACATAGTCATGTCAGAGGACCAATAGTAAATTCAGGATTCTTTAGCCATCCTGCAATTTTAGCGTACAGGCTACAGGGCAGATTGATTTAAATCTGTCCAGTGGAAGCTCTCAATGTGGCATGTTTCTCTTTCTTGGAACTGCTGCATTATATTTTGTTATGATGCCCAGAGGTTTTAGTCTTGAGTGAAGAAAACTCTGATTTTTTTATTACTAATTATTACTAACTGATTTTATTTTCCTCTCTTGTGTTTTTTTTTTTTTAAACCCAAACAGTCACTTTTCAAAGAGGAGATGGAGGACTAATGAGCAATGGAAGGTAGGTTTGTTGTTAAAAAGATCTATTTCCATCCTATTTTCTTTTTGATTAGGAACTTGAACTTTTCTATAGATAAAGGACTATTATAATAAAAGATCATTTATAAGACTGACAAGTCTAGGAGGAATTAAATGGCTTACCACAAGGTTTAATGATCTATCTGTTGGGCACTTTAGAGGAATCAAGTCCAGATGTTTCATATCTCCCAGATGCCCAAGAAGAAATTAGTAGTAAATATCACAAGGAATGTGTTCATTTGTTACCAGGATGTTTATTGCATTAATTAGACATTAGCAAATGAAGTTGCTGTTGTTTAAGACTCCTTATTGGCTCCCACTAAATTGCTGTGAGTGAACAATTACACATAATCGATCACAAAATAAATGATTCATGGATGATAAATAGGTTGTAGATTGATGGAACTGGATTCCACAACTTTGGCTACTCAATTGAAATTGATAAAAGCTGATAACAAACCCATATATCCTCATCTATTTTCTCTTTGCCAATATGGAGACTGTAATTAGGCCCTGGTAATAACTTCCAATCTCCCATTTAATCAATATTTTAGCAAAAAGAGATTAGGCCTAATGAGAGCTAGTGGATGTGGCAAGAAAACTGCTGGATCTTCTTATTGCCGTTTCCATAGAAACCCATGTTTCTCTTAGGGATTGTACCAGAAGGGGTCTATCAGAAAAACTACAATGATTATAAATGTTGCTTCTTCCTCATAAGTGTGCTAATAATCCGGAAAACCTTCAGAACTGTGGTTTTCATGTTAAGAGATTGATTTTCCTTGCAAAACACAAAGCGCTGGCCACATTTGCCATGCTGAATTTCAGGATAGGGCCACATTATTTATCCTTTGCTTAGTGAGTGCAGTTTCTTATGGCCAAAGTTCCCTTCCCTTTTTGAGATATCCAAGTCAGACTACAGCTCTCGAAGTTTAATATTACAAAACTATGAAAGCATGCTGTAGTCACAGATAAAAATACTGTTGTGAACTTTCCATTAATCCCACTCAAACCTATTTTCCTCTAAACTATACAAGAGTACTCAAAGAAAGAGCTACCAGCCTATAGATGACAGATGTACATTTGGGATTCAAGGAGTGAAGAAATAGTAGCCCAAAGTCCTGGAAATGGCTGATACAGAGCAGTCATTTTGAGTGATTGTTCCCTTGAAGTGGCAATTTATCATTCAACCCTTGTTTAGAATCCTTCAGTGATACAGCCTACTCCCTGTTTCAGACAGACAACAGAGTTCATTTGGATTCTGGCAGAATCACGACTGATGCCTAGTTCCATTTCAACTGCCAAAGTTATTTTGTATACAGCCTTAATTAACTGCTGAAGGTCTTTAAATCATGAAAGCCTACACAATTTTAATTTGAAATATATTGAAGTCTCCTAAACTGTTTATTACATACTGTGGCAGGAGAAAAATGATACAATCTCTTCGATCACAATCTTGTCCAGAGTTGTCCGACAGACATATTTTCATGTTCATTTCCTTTTTTTTTCATCCTGCTTCAGTCGACCAGGTCTGTTGAATGCAAGTGACCCCAGTTATCCTTGGCTTGCAGACTCTTGGCCTGCCACCAGTCTGCCAGTAAACAACAGCACTAGTGGACCCAACGATCTTGGGAATTTTGGTCGTGGAGGTGGGTTTTACTGAGTCATGTCATCATGCAGTGAATAACGCATTTTATTTTCACTTTAGTTTGTTTTTCATATTGGGTTCTGTTTTGTGCACGTGCATATATATATTGGGGGAGGTTATTCATCAAAGAGCCTTAGCAGTGCTGTAAAATTGCTACCTGGTACAATACATTAAAGGATAACAACACTGCTAATTAGTAATGTTTGGGTTTTATCAGCATTTTAGATCACTATTTCCAGTCCTTATATGTCCTACTCATATTGTTAAATCTATCATAGAAACACCAATAGTAGAGAAAGGGGAGAGAGGTGAGGTGTGGTCTGTCAGTCTGAGTGTAGAACTTGGAGCCGGGAGCTCCTGACTCCCACCCCAGAACTGTAACGGACTGTGTTGCCAGAAGCAAGTCATTACAGCCAAAACTTTCAGAACTAGTCTCTTATTTTGGCTACCTTGATATTTGGGAGTTCAACATAGACTTGATTTTTAGAAATGCTCAGCTGCCTCGGGTTCCGTTGGCTTCATCTGAAGTTGTGGGTACTCTGCAGTTCTAAAATTCAGGTCAAACGTGTCAATTTAGCATCCAAAATCAGAGACTACTCTTGAAAATGTTGACTTTCACCTCTCTCATTTCCCCAGTCTGTAAAATCATTGTTGTTATTACTTTAATTTCAGTATTACTTCTTACTGTGGCAAATTAGGCACTTCAGTCATAGAGATTAAAACGCTAAGTGGGAATATAACAATTCCTATCAAACCAGAGTGTTGAGGATTAATTAGTTATTTCATGTTTGTTAAGCTCTGTGATAAGTACTATATACAAATTATTTTTATGTCAGGGTGGTAAAAAGCACAGTTCTTTCTGTGTACTATGGTTGACTCAAAATGAAATGTTCATCTGCTTTAAAGGTGACTTGTAAAGAAAATAGAATTATGTCTGTGCCCATTTTCTGCTTCTTTAAACATAGGGCTAGATAGTGACTTAAGCTATAGCCCAGAGAGCAGCATCACCTCAGAGGAAGCACACAAGATATTCTCCAGGTGCTGCTCCTTTCGTATGAGGGCAGGACTTAAATTCAGCTGGAGCTGTCCAGAGTGAAGCGCTGGTAAATATTTTAGCCCCACAGGGCTAAAGCCCCAAACCCCCTCGCCCTGCAGCTAAACCCCCAAACCCCAGCACCTCCCCTGTGCCCACCGTGGGGGCTGAAGCCCCGAGTCCTGGCACCTCCCACAGAGAATGGGAGGGATGTGGTGGGCTCTTGGAAATACTCTTATTTAAGTCCTGTATGAGGATGAGCAATCAGCCCTATAGGATGGTGTAGCGGGGACAAGGAAATATCCTCACCTCTTTCTCTACCCCTTTTGGAGGAATGGGTCCTGTGGGAGAGCAGGAGTGAGCAAGGAACTTAGGAATGGCAGTTGTGAGCAGCTTTTGAGCATCTCCACAGAGGAGGAATCTTGTTGCTCAACTCTCTACCCTTGCACAGCCTCATTGAAGGGCTGTTCTCACTCAGGGCCATAATATATAAAGAAAGCCTCAAAGATTTTTTGAGTGACGGGGTTGTTGAGGAGAAGGGTAGGGAGAGGGGAGCTCTTTGAATTTTTTAGGGTCTTTTTTGTGCTGTGGTTTCATTGGAAGCCCTTTTGGAAGGTCTCAGGCATCATTACTTTTGAGTGTTGACTCGTTAACAAAGAGAGCTTTTCTCTCAAGTGTTTTAGTCAAAAAGGTGTTAAAAAAAACAAAAGACTGAGTTTTAAACATGCTGAATAATAATCACATCCCCTCTCACTTCCTTGGTTCTGTGATGTCATAATCCTACCAGTTCTCCTGTCGCCATAAAGCCTTCCAAGGTAAAAAAGACCTGAATTTCTAATGTTAAAAAAATGATGGAAAAATAGAAGCAGAAATAAACCAAAGTGTGTCAAAGTTCCCATCTGGAGAATCACTTCTTAACTTGTTTGTAACACTTTGTTGTGTTGAATAACAGACTCTGTCTCTCTGATACTACACTATGGCGCTGAACTGCATTAAAACACTCTATGTTAACTTTCAATATAGCAAAGCTATCTTTAAGTGCTGATCTTACAAAAGTGGTGTAAAAGAGGGCATGTCTATAGATAATATTAAGAGGACAGTGGTAGTATTATACATACATCTGCCAGCTTCTTGACTGCAGAGGCCCTGAAACTATGATTCTTCAGCATTTCCACATCTTTACATGAGCACCCATAGTACAAAAAATTAACATTTTCTCACAGCATTTGGCTCTATAAGCCCCAAGACTGGAAGTAGCTTTTAGAGATTTTTGCCTTCAATGGTGATGGAGCTGAAGGCCAGATTCATCAGAAGGACATAACATTTATTCTGTCAATTTTAGCAGCTAAATTGCATTCATAACTTGATGCTTCTGGTATCAGTCCCTTGATTTGAACCCTAGAGGCTGAAGTCAGAGGATGATACTCACTCCCCCACTCTGGCGTGGCATGAAGGGTCTCTAGACATCTTGGATGTGGCCAGAGGAGGGTTTCTATGTGTAGGAACTGTGAAGGATGGCTTTAAGGCTGCCTTACAAGAATCCCCTTGCAATCTCTGGTGTAGCAGGTGTGCCAGGGCAAGGTGCCAAGTGGGAGGGACATATTGGGGGCAGGCCCATATCACAGAGTGCTGCAAATATTTGCTTTGGCCCCATACGGCAGGCTGAAGAGGCTGCTATAACTCAGACAGGACTCCAAGACTGTCTCAATTACATGAGGATCTGCAGTGCAGGTTAGGATTTGGAGTGTTTTCAACAGAGAAACCTTGATTCTGGAATATACTTTCCTCTTTGAGTATAACAACATGGTGCAAAATTCATTTCTTTTTTTAGGCTTTTCCACAAGAGGTATAGTTGAATGATATGAGTCTTGCTGTGGTAGTGCTTGATTTTTTACTATATAATTACTTTGTGAGTTGACAATTTAATAATTCATGTGCTCAGCATGTGCATTTTATTGAACTAAAACAATCAATTTAAAAGAAATAGTTCTATTGAAAATTCCTAATATTTATGGGAAACTTTTGCTTCGCTGGTAGTAAGACAAAGTGACAATTTCCAAGTACCAGGGAGGTGTGCACACTGATCCCCATATTATAAAATTTGCAGTGAAGCGCAATTCTACTTTGAAAAGTGACTGTATAAAAATGGCACCACCTTATTCAGCAGTGATCTGCTCTGTGCATATATTTAGAGTTATGTCTGATTATGTCAGAGATAAGTATATTTTGCTGTTTTTTACTCCTAACATCCCTGCAGCAGAGCCAACACAGGCTGATTAAGCTGGATTCTATTATTGTTGTACATCATTAACAAAATTGTTTACTAATTTTTAATATATTGCACCTTCATGGAACCATCTGAGGCAAGGTAGACTCTTTATTATTGTAAAAAGCAACAGAGGGTCCTGTGGCACCTTTAAGACTATCAGAAGTATTGCAGCATAAGCTTTCGTGGGTGAATGCCCACTTCATTCAGACTAACACGGCTACCCCTCTGATCTTTATTATTGGTGATGGTACACAAGCCAGATAGGACCCAGCTTGACTCTCAGATCTCAGGCTGTTTGCGCAGGGCTGGTAGTTAGAAAAAAAATCTTTATAGCTGTAAACTGAACACTGAAAGTACATTAGACCCATGTAAGTAGATGCTAACTGCCTGATTTTTGAAAAAATAACTCTCGTTTTGCAATATGTGCTCTTCATTGATTATATCTCACTTCTGTGCCCGTAATTAATCTGTAGTCGTGCTAGAATTTAGCCATTTTATATACCTGATTGTGCCTCACCAAATAGATCATTTGACATCTAAATCCTTTCACTGGTGCCTGCAAAAGTTGAAAATACAGATGAGCCCAAACCAAATCCTCATTTCCAAAATCTCCTCAATTTGTCCATATTTGACCTTTGAACCCAGAATAGTAGTTGTTAGTTATATTATGTTAGTGTCTAGAGGCTGTAACCAAAGTCAGGGTCCCATTGTGGTAGTTGCTGTATAGACATACACATAGTAGGAAATAGTCCCAAAAAAACAACAAATGACCCTGATTTTTACGATGCGTTGAACCAAAACCCCAGATCTGAGCATTTTGAATTTAGGAGTATTCATAATTATTATTATTCAAATTTTATAGTCAGAGTCCATGTCCAGTAGCTGGCAGTCATGTTATAAAGCAGAAGGGTGTTCGCATGTTTTCCATCAGTTGGATTCCACACTGAGTACTACTTTTTTGATCTTAAACAAATTAGAAAAAGAGCCATTTTTTAAATACTTGGCTCTGAGAGAGTATCATAAACTTGAGCAGTGTTGCTGCCTGTGCCATTGTACCAGTCACCTTCCAGGCACTTTTTCATACTTCAGAGGTGTTCACATTTAAATCTAGTACAGCAACTCCTCACTTAAAGTCATCCCGGTTAATGTTGTTTCGTTGTTACGTTGCTGATCAATTAGAGAACATGCTCGTTTAGAGTTGCGCAATGCTCCCTTATAACGTTGTTTGGCAGCTGCCTGCTTTGTCCACTGCTTGCAGAAAGAGCAGCCCGTTGGAGGTAGCTGGTGGGGGCTTGGAACCAGGGGGATCAGAAGCCCCCCATCAGCTCCCCAATCCCCTAAGTTCCCTGTGCGACAGCTTCCCAGCAGGCTATCAATTGCCAGCAGTTCAGCTGTCCCTCCCCCCACTGCCATGTGCTGCTCCTGCCCTCTGCCTTGGAGCTGCTCCCGGGAGCCTCCTGCTTGCTGTACAAGGGGGAGGGTAAGAGGGGGGCTAATGTCCCCCCTGCTCCTGCACCCTGCTAACTCCATCTCCATAGAGCAGGGGGAGACACAACAGGGCTCAGGTACAGAGGGAGCTTGCTGGCAGCAGGGGCTGTCTCAACTTGCTGATCTTCTTTAAAAGGCAATGTACTTAGAGTGGGGTCAGCGTACTTAAAGGGACAATGCACATCTCTCTCTCACACACATACAGGTGAGAGTCTCTGTCTGCCATGCTGTCTCTCCTCCCTCCATTTGTGCTGCCTTGTAGAGTGTGAGGCTACATTAACAACAATGTGTTAACCCTTGAGGGCTCAGCTGTTCTAGTTCATCATTTAGCAGTAAGGCATTCCCTGGGAAATATCCCACCCTCTTCCACCCTCTGACTTCACCACCGCAACCAACCTTCATAATCACCATTGCTGTGTACAGTATTAAATTATTTGTTTAAAACTTATGCTGTGTGTGTGTGTGTGTATATATATATATATATAATATAGTCTTTTGTCTGATGAAAAATATTTCCCTGGAACCTAACCCCTCCCCCCCATTTGCATTAATTCTTATGGGGAAATTGGATTCGCTTAACATCGTTTCACTTAAAGTCGCATTTTTCAGGAACATAACTACAACGTTAAGTGAGGAGTTACTGTATTCTGCCAGTAAGTGTCACTGTGAAATTTCGGAAGGAGAAAAAATTTAGATCTAAAGGATTAAAATTATAATTCTGCAATATGTAAAATGATTCAGCATGTGGAAAAGTGAGCAGATATTTTGTTTCCAAGGTTTAATTTCAATCTATACATAGTACAGTTTTTGAACTGAGTTGTTCTCCATTTCCAGCAGTGTACTGTATCATTATAATTGATTGATCACCTGAATCTCTTAAGTGTAGCTGAAATCTTGTCACATTCTGAAATGACTTATTCATGTCAGTTTTCCTGTATTGTTGAGATGAAATGTCTTGTTTAGGTTCTAAAATCAAACCAGATAAACTGACGGATAAAACTTTAGAAAAATGCACTTTGTGCCCTGAAAAGAATTACTTTGAGAAGCCTGGGCATTCATTCAGTAGTTTTGTTAGATATTTGCAGGGAGATGGTTTCCTCTGTGATTTGTAGATTAACTTTCATCATTTCCCTAAAGCCCAGATAGTTTCATTGGTTCTGACATAGAACGAACAATTGAAAACATTCTTCAGTAGTGAAATATTCCAAACTTCACTTTCACAGTTGAAGGTATGGAAGAAAAAAGATGGTTTTAGGCAGTGAAACGTGAAGGACAAGTGGTAGGCCTGTCACAGATGCTGATAGCTTGGCAATGGTTGTACATCATCTTCCCTTCGTTGGCTCATGGACCCTGTCTCAGCTGAAATGCAAACGTGCAGAATGACACATTTATTTTTCATCTTAAACCTTGATAGTTTCAGGCTTCCTGTGCATCACTGATTTGTTCCATTTCCCTGTGCTCACCACAGATGTGCTGCCACCAGTGCCAGGCCAAGGGGATAAAACTGCCACTATGCTTTCTGATGGAGCCATTTACAGCAGCATTGACTTCACCACCAAAACTAGTTACAACAGTTCCAGCCAAATCACACAAGCTACACCATATGCCACCACGCAGATTCTGCATTCCAACAGCATCCATGAGTTGGCAGTCGACTTACCTGATCCTCAGTGGAAAAGCTCAATTCAGCAAAAAACTGACCTCATGGGATTCGGTTACTCTCTGCCAGACCAAAGCAAAGGCAACAACGGTGATTCCTGCTCTTATTTTCCTGAGTCTGTTTATACTGGATCTTCTGTGCATGAATTAGAAAATTGTAGTTTGATTTATTATTCATATTTACCTTAACTAATAACATGCACCTTGTATGCATACTGTTCTTTACACCATCTCAAAATAAATTGTTCTGTGCTTTAGTCCTCTTTGTCTGACCATAATCTGCAGCCCATCTGCATTTCCATTAGGACAGGCTAGGTAAAACATTTCCCACAGTCCCACCACATCTGCTTCTGACTTGCTAACTGCATGTTCTGCATGTGCTTATGCTGTAAACTAATCACATAATGCCACTATGACCTTTGCCCTTTAACCCTTAGCCTTACTTTACATCCCTGACTACCGATTGGCTGAGGGATTGTCTAATAGAATGCCACACAACCAGTCACAGGATTTCAGCACCACCAGCTCTCACAACAGCTCAGAAAGAAGTGGCAGCCTCTCAGGTTGGTTTTGTTACAATGTGTGTAAAGAGAAGTATTTGTGTTTGTAAGCAGCTTGCTCTGTGGTCCTGATTATAACCATGAAAGAGAGATTACTTCAGTCACAATTTACAGTTAAATGTTGTGTCTGTCCATTTAGACTTCACTGAACATGTCATTGTAGTCTATAAAAACATGCTTTTACAAAAAACATCTTATTTGTCCAGGCTGCACAAGAAACCTATTTAGAGATAATAGGAAAATCTTTCTAGACTTTGTATCTTTCAGTATGATTGGAAATCTTACTTTGTAACATTATCACCCTTCTAGTACAATATTGAATTTATTCTCAAATCAGTCTTCACTTTACAGTACAGATTATCTCTGTTGAGCCTCATGAAGAGGTTAATATTTTTGTTGAATCATTATTGGATCCCAACTCCTGTGAGCCAGGTTATAAATTTTATATAAACAGAGCCACCAGAAACAGCAAAATTCTCAGGTCCAAACAAATCCTCAAGATGGTTGGTATTTCAAAAATTGTTTCAAGTCTGCATACAAACATAATGTAAATAATATATGTGTGTTGCATGCTATATTGGAAACATAACACATTTTCACTGAACAACAATGAATGTTGTTTCTTTATAAATACTCTTTAATTTTGACTTTGTTAAAACAGTATTATTGTAAAATTATGCCATTTTTAAAGTAAAAACAAAACCAAAAAACTTGCACTTAAAGTGAAAGTATGTCATTACATTTAAGCACAAAAGGAAAGAGTTCCAGGGATTTTAACTAGAGGTACATATTTTTTCTGAACCTTTGAAATTCTGTTATAAACTGAAGCAACCATAACAATACAAATCAACTTTAGAAATGGTTTCTGTAGGTCAGTTTTAATGATGATTCAAAATAAATGTTGAGCTCATACAGATATAACTGTTGGCCTGTAATTTAACTAGCCAAAAGTATTCTCACATTTTACGGGAAACAATAACTGATTCTAGTTAGATGGGGAAATAAGCTTATTGTGTTGGCAAAAAGAGACTGTGGTATTTTACATGTTTGTATTTGCTCTCTAATCTGAGGTGCATTGACATGTATCTTAGAAAATTAGCTCCTCTCCATGCATATTTTCAAGTGCAGACATTTCTATGCCAAGATATGAGTCAGTATGTGCTAGGTATCAGAAGACAGTATAAAGCTTTTAAATGTGTTGTTGGTACTGAAATCAGCCCAACTGGCAGATTCTGTTCAAGGGCTGGATTCATTCAAATATTTGATTGTAGAATCACTGAAATTCAAGGTAAAGAGACCTTTGAATTTCTGGCCTAACTGTAATGGAGAAATAAGAGTTGTAAGAAACAATATTCAAACCTAGACTAGACATTACATTCTAGTTCTCTGTTCCTCTGATCAGGCACTGGAGTACTTTTGCTTATAAAGAATGAGGAGAGGACAAATCCCTTTCCACAAAGAACCACGTGGCCCATATCCACAAGGAGCACATTAATACAAGTTCTCTCCCCACACTCTCCTTCCCTCTCCCCAAACATCCTCCCTTTCTCCATACAAGTCATATTCTCCTCAAAGCCTCATATTATTTCTCTCCCTCCCCCACTTTTTCCCACCAACCTTGTATTTCTCTCCTTATTTCCCATTCTGTCCTCCGTTCATTTCTTGAAGTTCCCTGTCTCTTCTCAAAATCATTCAAGTCTTCCCTCCCTGCATGTATGCCCCTTTAGTTTGCTATCCAGGTCCCCAGTTGGCATACAAGCCTGCACTGAGAGTGCCTGTGTGTTAAGCAGCTCTGACTCAGCAAATCTGATTCCAGGAGCCTGCTTGTTACACCACTGCCACACTCTGTCCTCCACCAGCCGTAATTACATCTGGCAAGATGACCCCAACCCCTACCCCCAGTCCCAAATTTTCTCAAAACTCTGTGCTCTGCAATGTCCTGCCCCTGTTCGAGGTAGTTTCCTTACCAATCTACCTTCCAGAAAGATGGCTAAGCACCCCCTTGGTCAGGATCTCCCACAAAGTCCAAAGTGCTCAGTTCCTTTGTCATCTTAGGTGAAAGATCCCTTGTCGTTCTTTGCCCATCTCTTTTATAGTCCAGTGCACCTTGGAAATGGATTTTTCTGAAGGTTACCCCCCCCCCCAGGGTAAAGTTCATTTAAGGCAACATGGAGTCTGGTGGCGAAGGAAGTTCCATGCTGGTTTCTTCCCCTGCTAGTGTTTGCTAAAATGCAAATTGATTTGTTTACTGCAATCTTCTCCCCCTGCTGTGATGCTCAGTAGTGCTCCCCTTGTTGGCTTAATGGTCCTGAGCACCTTCTATGTAAATTACATTCATGTTGTCTTTTATTGTATCTTGAAAGCACCTACAAAGTGGCAGAACCATATTCCTTTGTAGGGTAACTTTAGCCCTGCCTGGCAGACACACTTTGATAATACAGTATCCAATATGTTTGTAATTTTGAATTTGTCCTCCGTACATACACCATGAAACAATATTAATGATCAGTATGTTATTAGTGTTTTATTGATATCTTACATGACACCTTTTAGATACAGGTTATGACATTAGCAGATAACAATGAACCCCTTGCCCTCTTGCATTGATATGTTATTAGGGTCACACACACACCATGCCTATCCTCAATGTTCAAGGTCTCCCCTGCCTTTCCTTGCACCAACTTCTTTCCTTGTTCTTGTCTTCCACAGGTTCCTTCCTCCCTGTTGTGCCCCTTATATCTGCCTCCCCCAAGCTCTTCCTTTTACCTGTCCCCACTGCCTTACCAAAGTTACCCCTTTTACTGGTTCCCCTTTTCTCTAAGGTGCCTCAGGTGCCCCAGTTTATGTCCATCTCCTGTCCTTGCAAGGTTCCATGTCCCTCCAGCCTCATTTCTATCCTCCCCTTTGCAAGGATGCATTTAATCTATTCCCTGGAAGTTCCTTTTTCCTTAAGCTGCTCCATGACGCTGCTACCCCATTTTCCTTCCTGCCCCCCACTAAGGTTCTCCAAAGTCTTCCTTTCCTACACTTGCCCCTTCCTTTGAAAGTTCCTCCTAATCTGTCTCCAAAGAGGGGAAGAAGAAAAGAGACTGCTGTGCCAGTCTCATAGCTAGAACTCCTAATTACCAGCTCAGATCCCTCCCAGCTCTACCAGACTCCTACCTCTTACCAGCTCTCAGACCCTCCCAGAGAGAAGAGGAGGAACCCTGGCAGAGAAGGCACAGAAATGAGCTAGCTACAATGGGGAGTCTCAGCTGCAGCGTCCCTCCAGCTGGGGTGAAATGAACCCCAGCTTGGCAGCCTGCAGGAGAGGGACGAGGTGACTGAGCACTTCAGTATAAAGAAGCAGCCCAATTGCTGTGGCAGTCTCTACTGCCTCTCCACTCCTTAGCTAGTCAAAAGGGGCTGTTGTCCCTCACAAGTGAAAAGTTCTGGTGTACCTGAGCTGCACTCACCCTGCCTCTATCATTATGCCCCTTGCTGGTTTTCTGCTCATATTGCTGGGATGAGACAAGCACGCTTGATGCATGGTTGGCAGCACCACCTACAGTTCAATCATGGCTTAGAAATCCTGTCTTGCTTGTGGTATTGTGACCTTTGACCCTATTTTGGCTGGTATTTGCCTAACTGCATACTCAGATCAGCATAACATGAGAGTAGGATGGACAGGCTGGATTTGGCTGTGCTTTCTGAAGCTAGTCTTTGCTGTAGGAGATGCTTCATCCCAAATATGAACTCATGTGGGTTGGTCCACTTAACTTTTTCCTGTAGAATCAAGAAACTAACATGGGAATTATTACTCCCCTGGATTCCTCCACAAGATGACTGACTACTTGAAGAATCCAGTACTGGAATCATATAGACTTACTGTTCTGGTTGATGCTTCTGGGTTTTGCTCAGGATCTCATGACTTCCACGATAACCACAGGTTTTTCCAAGTGGTTGAAGACTAGCTTGCATCTTGTCTTTGCGCTGCGATAGCAAAATATAGCATGAAGTTATTTGTCTTAGTCATGGTCAGTGCCACTCCTCCTCTTGGCTGGGATTCAGAGGAGCTATCTGAAATGTTGTTGATTTGGGATGGTGGCAAATATGTGTGGGAAATATTTTAATGATGGGCCTAGAAATGCTGATGGCTTCAGCTGTGTTGTAGGCTTCTCGGATGGATGCTGCTAATTACACATTGATGAAACACTATTCGGGTTGTTTGGTAGACTATTATGACAATCTTTAATCCACCTCCACTGACAGACTGACACCCCCACATTATCTAGCCCCTGAATTGCCCCCTGAAAACACCACAGTTTAAGGATGACAAGTAATAGTTGATGTTCCAAGGGAGGATGCTGGCACACCAGTCCTAGAAAATTCACTCTGAGTAGGACTGATCAGAACATAGAGGGTTGTTGTTTTTTGGCTCTGCCAGGCGCATGGAAATCTTGCCATGCTGTTGGTTGCATCTCACCCAGTGCAGGTACAGGAGACAAAAGGCTTGAGTGATGCCTGATTTACCTCTCTTGTAATCTCATAGGAACGGGAATATCAGACAACAGAGTGGCATGGGATGGGGGAGCGGGGGAATGACAGGGGGATTGGAACAACCATCTCTTTTGTACATGTCCTACCTCCCAAAATTGCATTTGCCATAGGGAAAGAGAGAATAAAATACAGAAGAACCTCAGAGTTACAGACACCTCAGGAATGGACGTTGTCTGTAACTCTGAAATGTTCGTGACTCTGACCAAGCCGTTATGGGATGCTCCTCAGGGCAGACTGCTCGGAGTGGGGGTCACAGCTCTGCAGTGGCTGCCTGGCGAGTGGGTGTGGGGGCAGGCAGCTGATTCTAGCCCCCTGGCTGAAAGGGTGATGAGTGAGGCAACCTAGGGCACCACAGTGTCAATGGGTGCACGGTGCAGGCTGTAGCCCTTTAAAACTGAGCTGCTCCTCCAGAGCTCAGCGTGCAGGCAGGCGCTCGGGCTCCAGCTCCAGCAGCTTGCACTCCAGGCCAGGTTTCAGTAGCAGCTCAGGAAGTTTCTTTCCCAAGCTCTGAGCTTGCAAGCTTGTTCCCCTCCCAGACAGGGGTGAGCGGGAGAGGGAGGGAAAAACAACATTCACCACCTCCAACCTATAAGTGGCTGCTCCGCATTGTGATGAATAGGGGGTGAGGGTACCTCCCTTTAAGATGCAATACAGTACAGCACTGTATTTGCTGGTTTGTTTGTTTTTGTCTCTGCTGCTGCCTGATAGCTTATTTTGGGTTCCCTATGGTGTCCGGTTGACTGGTCAGTCCCTATCTCTGGTGTTCGTATCTTTGAGGTTGTACTATAAAGAGAGGACAAAGGAAAGAAAAAGGGTAGAGAGGAAGGAGTAAGTAAAAAAGAGATGTGTAGAAACGGATTGGTTTCCACTGAACAAGGAGTGATTCAAATGGAAGTAGCACAAAAAGTTTGAAAAGAGCAAAGGAAAGTGTGGATGAAAGAGGGTACAAGACAAGGAACAAAAGGGGGAAAAAGAGGGAGAAAAGCAAGGAATATTACCCACCTCATTTCCAACTGCATCTTCCCAGTTTTGAATTGCACATCCAATTGTAGTGCCCATTGTCCACAAGCTAGTTGCATGCTTTCTACAAAATAAGCCATGTGAAGCATACTCTCCTAAAACATTTTGAAAGGCTCATTGATACTTGTTTTTTAATTGAACTTGGTAATACCGTTTCAGCAGAAACCCAATTACTTTTACCTTTACGTTTTGACAACCATGCTTGTCATTCTGGCTGAAAGAAATTGACTCTAATGGCAAAGTTTTAGGTTGTGTCCTTAACCTCTCTGTTTTCCACAGAAAGAGATTATGCAAAACAGTCTTATAAATACACTGAAATCTGACATTTGAAAGAATATGCTGTGGTCTATTATTTTTTCCAACAATGAATGCACGGAGGCTTAAAGCAGACATGAATAAATCAATACATATATTTTTGATAAAGAAAAACTATGTTTCTACCTTATTCAGTTTATGCACCATTGTGATGAGGTTTTATGGGGTTCATATTTTTAAAAGAAGCAATTTTCAGCAATTATGTAGAATATTTTCCCATTTCATCTTATTATTATTTAGAACCTTAAAACAACCTTAACATGTCGATGCTGATGTTGCTAAGCTATAAATACATCTTCTTTTTTTGGATATGCCATCTGGAATCAGAATTCTTCCAAAGAAGTGTACAAAGCCAACATATTTTTTTCTATTATATTTCTGTAACGTGTGTTGATTTTGCAGGTGGGAAAGGAGGAAAAAAGAAGAAAAACAAAAATACTTCCAAGCCCCAGAAAAATAATGGGTCTAACTGGGCCAATGTTCCTCTACCACCTCCTCCAGTGCAGCCGCTCCCAGGCACAGAGCTAGAGCACTATGGAGAGGACCAGCAAGAAGCAGGGTGAGGCCTTTTCTTCTTTTGACACAATCAGCAGTTCTTTATCACAGTCAATTTTGTCTTAATGTGAATAAAACATCCTTATCTTAGCTGTCTGCAAGCCATGGCAACGCATTCCCAGTTATTATATTGCTTATTGTTTGATAGAAAATATACCATCTCTGTGAATTAAGGGCCTTATCCTGCAACCTTTCATCATGTAAATTGTCTTAATAAAGTCCAGGGTGTCTGCTTCCATGAGTAATGGTTACATGATCAAGTCTCATAGATTCTCTTCAGGGTGTCTCAAAAGGGCACCAAGGATAACCTTGCTTCATAATAATTTAGAGCTGATTCTTCTACCCTTACTCATGCGAAGTAGTACCTTACTCTGCAAGTAGCTCCACTGAAGTTAATTGGGCTTCTTGCAGAGGAAGGGTGGCAGAATCTGGCTTTTCGACTTTTCTAAAGTCTGGCAACAGATTAATCACCAAAGAGACACCAAAATGGAATAATTTTAGAAGACCTGCCAGTCGATGATACTCAACTTGCAGAACTGAAAAAGGAGCTCAAGTTATAGACACGCTATATGTGTGAGTTTCCGGAGTTTAAACATGCATCTTGACACTTTAAACCTCTTTGGATTGCTAAAACTCATTCCCAGGGACAGAAAAGCATGCCACAAACATTTTTTAAATGGGAGTAGACATTTTATGTCAAGAGAAACAACCCTGTGATTTGTTTTCATAACTGATGTATTTAACATTTTTGAGGAGAACAATCACAATATAACAAAAAATAAATTATAACAAATGTAGGAAAACAGATGGAAATGGTCAAATTCATCTCTGGTGGAGCTTGTGGAAGTCAATGGAGCACCATCAGGGATAAATTTGGCCCATCTATCTGTATTGATAACCCAATATTTTCACATCATGAGAAATAATTTTAAAAATAATCATAGTATCCTACATCTTCCTTTTTTTAAGTTAGAAGCTAATCTTCTTGTTCCCTTGGTCCTAGAGAAAGGTCATGAAATATTTAATGAATCATCTCCCAAAGCTACAGTTGATTTAAGTTATGTTAGTACATTTTAATGGGCAAACCATATATTGTTTGTGTATTTGCCGGTGTACATACCTAAACTTTTTAAAGCTCACTCTTCCCCCGTCCCACTGTGGAATCCTGCAATCTATCCTTCACTTCCCCCATCCCGCTCCATTATCTTCCCAACAGGCCCACACTTCCCCACCCTCTCTGAGGCCTTCCATAAACTTCTTTCTCTTTCTCCATTAACACGCTACCCTCAGTTTCCCCTCTTTTCCTAGTGGCCAGCCATAGCAACTAGTTTCTTCTTCTTTTCCTGCAATTCCTCAATAGGTCTCAGCTGCCTCCCTCTCATCCCTATGACCTTGCTAGCTGGAGTTAATTACCCATTCCCTTGGTTCATATTTTTCTTTCTCACCTCACAGTTTTTCTTTTCTCTGACTGTCCAACACATTTCCTTAATTTTCCTTCCTACCTGTTCCCCTTTTTTTCCCCACACACTGATCTCTACCACCAGCATCTTTAGTCAACACTTATTATTAATACAACCTCTTATTGTGTGGCAAAACTGTTCTGGACGCTTCTCTCTAGGGCACTAGTCCCAAAAGAAGAATTCGCATTGCCATATTCTGGGTTATGTAACTCAGAATAGGAATACTGAATATGGATGTGACTATGGCCTAATAGAGAGACTGCCACAGAGCTGTGCCCCCTCAGTCCAGAAATGGACTCTGCACCTTTAAGAGCGGGAGGTGGGAGTTGTCTGGCTGGCTGAATTTTGGGAACAGTGCTTTATGGCTGGGGGGGGGGGTGGAGAGGAAAACTGCTGCAAAAGGGGCAAGGGGCAAGCGTGGCAACACTGACTCATCCCCTGGGAACCAGATAGGTGGAAGAGTTTAAAAGGGGTAGCCCTGTGTGTGAAGCCCCCCGCCACACTTTTACACAGAGCAGGCTGGGGCAGTGCGATCAGTGAATTCCAGACAGCTGGGTGGAAAAGGAGGCTACTGGAGATTAATATGTTGTGCAGGAGCTGGAGCCTATTAGAATGTCATGGGAAAGGAAAAAATTTGTTAGTTACTGAAATGGAAAGAAATGTTATTTACACTATTTTGATATGGGCACAAAAGTTTTGATATGGTTCCTTTCAGAAAATGGGCAAAGGCTCAGATCCATGCTTATGTTTCCCCCCACCATCTGGCATAAACTGTATACTGTTAGTTAATCTCTATCATGCTTACAAAGATCTACATGTCCCTTTAAACCACCCTCCTTCCAAAATACCAAAATGTAGGTGATCAAATAAATCTAAAATATTGTCTTTAAGCCATGTTCTGCTACCCTTATTCACATTGAATAGTATCCAGCTCCATGAATTTATGGGATGACTTCCAGAGTAAGATTCCATTCAGCCTGAGTAAGCATGCTAGAATCAGAAATACTCCTTACTATACCTAGAGCTATTCAAATATATTTTCCAGCCAAACAAATTTGGTCAATTCAACAGAAATTCTCTAAACATTTCAGTCAACCTAAAAATGCATTTTTCAGGGAAAAAGTTTTTACCCCAAATTTCATGCAGCTCTATTTCGTATATATATTTTGGACTTTAAAGTACTGTCTATATTTAAGGATTTTTTTCCAAAAATGCAATCTACTTTAATAGACTACTATACAAATTTAAGATATGATAAATAATAATAATTCTCTAGATCAGCTTGGTGTTTTAATTATTTTTTAAAATCAATGTGTGCTAATATTTAACTAAATTAATTCCGCAATAATAGGCAAACCACTTCCATCTTCTTTAAAGATGACAAACTGATAAATAAGACAAGTGAATTGAAGTACCATCTAGAGAAAGCCTTTGTGACACAGGGCTTGACTTCTTAGTTGCATAAAATATCTGTTATCTAGATGGAAGAAATTATATTAGTCACCAAAACAACACTGGTTATTTAAGGGTAGAGTAATCAGGGATATTGACAACACACTTCCAAGTTCCACACAATTCAGGCTCAGTTTTTGCTGTGTTTATCTTTCAAATTACACTTTTCAGTTAGTTTTAATGTCACATTGATAGTAATGGCAACCAGACTTTCTAAAGTACATCAAAATGACCAAAAAAAAAATTAAATTAAATGTATAGACCAGATCTGCAGCTGGAATAAATAGACACAGCTCCATTTAAATTAGTAGAGTTACGCTGATTTATACCAGCTGAGGATCTAGCCAGTACATTTTTGGCCTTTTGCATCTTTTTTCTTTCAACCTCTAAAGTCAAATGAAAGTGCAAAATCAAGATTGTATTTCCTATGTCAGCTTTAATATTTACATGTTGGAAAAAAGTTGCTTAGATTTTTATTTTTATATTTTTATTCATCGTAATTCGTTTGATTTCTAACATAAATACCCACCATAACATTACATTTTAACTTTTAAAATCACATATTTGGAAATAACCATGTTGCACAGGAAAACTGAATCCATTCAGACAGGCCTTGCAATGTGATCTGAAGACGAACTAACTTATACCAGCAGGACAGTGTCCTGCAGAATGTTCAATTTCCAACCCTCTCCTCTCCCTAATCCCTGAGTTTCCATTTATGGACTCTTACCGTGAGCATCCTAACTAAACTCAATTGCAAAGGATTTTATACATCAAAGTTAACACATTAAATTGCACCTGGAGACCTATAGGTAAGCAGCAGCCTGTGAAGCACAGGTATATTATAATCTACATTAGCCTCATCATTAAATTAGCAGGCAGCAACCTTGTGCACTAGATTAAGTTTCCAGATTGTTTTCAAGCGTAGCATCAGATGAAGTGCATTATAGTAATCCAGTCCAGAACTAACTGTTGTGATGTCTGCAACCAAGAACAATGGTCATGGTCACCTAGCCAAACTCTTAGCTCTTTACTGCTCTCCAGATGTGTACAAGGGCCTAAAATCAGTCCCATGCTCCCCCCAAACCCTTGTAACATAAGATGGATATATTGGGCCAAATTCTCCAGGTCACTAAGGCCATTTTGTGCCACTAAGGCACTTCGGACAAATGGCCTTAAAATGGCCAAAGATAGCCAGTGGAGAATTCCCCCTGTACAGGGGAACTCCCTGATCATGGAGATGATTGCCACCTGCTGTGCCAGGCACCTGCAACACAAATGGATAGAGGAGGTGTGCCAGGAGTGGGGTGACACGAACCAGTGTGGCATAGCAGAGCTCCACGATGCCATATTCTCCAGTGACCTAACTTAGTGCTGTTCCTGTGTGGCTCCAACTTGCACTGGAGTTGAGTGGCTAAGGATTATAAAATAGTTTCATCTGACTACCTGTGGCTGCCCCCCAGCCTTTCCTTTTGCCTCAGCTATGCTGGATGAGATAAAGAATCTGTCCTATTCTCTCAATTGAGGGAGGAGACATCATCTCCAAATCAAAGCAGACTTTTGTATGGCGTGGGCTATTGGGTAAGATATTCAGAAAGTCAATGTGTGTGGATATTTCCAGCTCTCTTTCCTGATCTTCCGCTAACACCATCTCCATTCCCTTTTGTCTTCCCTAACTTTTCATAGTTCCCCCACATGCCTTTTGTACCTTCTCTCCTTTCCCTGAGCTATTGTCAGTCAAGCACCCTCCCAATTCCCCTTCTCAAGAAACTGTATTTTTCTCCTTGTTTTAGTTAATAATCTGGATAGTGGCTGTATTGAACATTGATTGTTTAATTATTATTACCTTTTATTTTTAGTATTTTTTTCAGTGTTTAATTTTATCATTAATAATATACATCATTCCACCCGACCCCAGTAATGAAACCCTTCATGCAGACAGGTAGTTATAAGACACGTTTAATTATTGCTATTGATTATTCCTAATGAGAAACAAAAAGGAAATATTAATTAGTTGTGATATCAATGTAATTGTTAATCATATTGCTTCTTGAGGAAAAAGTAATGAAGGTAATAATATGATACTCTTTTAGTTCAAATACATCCTTTTGGACAACTCCTGAAGAAAGGGACCTTCCTTGCTTGAAAGATTGTGTATTATAACAAAGCTGCGGTGTAAAGACCAACCTATCACATTGTTTATCTTATCTAATTCATATTGTAAGGAGAAGGCAACATGTCAATGGAGTATATATTAGTTCGTTAACAGCCAAATATAAATAGATTAAAAAACATAAGACTATAAAGTGACAACAGTAATGGGAACATACAGATTTTGGGTTTTCCAGGACAATTTTCAGACATGGACTTTAAGTGAATTTCTGTGGAATCATTGCCAGAAATTCCTGGTGATATTAATCACTCATATTTTATAGATAGCTACTATGAAAATGTAAAATTGTATTTTACTCAGAAAAATGGATGTTAACAATATTTACTGTGCTACAGTTTCATCAGCTCCAAAAACTAAGCAAGGTATATCAGATGAAATGAGTTAGCTGTGAAGGTCATCACAGATAAGTGCCAGCAATGCCTTGATACTATATCACACCATCAGGTATTCTGTACATGTTATATTACATCAAACATTTTAAAAGAAAATTAAGGTTTCAAAAGCAATCATTCAAAAGTTAGGAGATACCCAAATTAAGTCTGCCTGTGCATATGCATTATGATATTGTCTTTAATTACATGATCCTTTCCACCAAACTTCTGTCTGTAAAGTCAAGCTCTTTTAACAATTATGTATCTAAACTGTATAGACTTCTACACAGGGAGAGAGAAAGTGTACTTTCATTCATTTTAGAAGTCTCTAAATATTGGGTAAAATAGCTTTTCTGTCCATAATGTAACTTTAATGTTCTCTCTCTCATGATATGTCAGGACGAGAAACAATAGCTTTATTGGAATGGAAAATACAACTTCAGTTTCTAGCCTTGATGAGTCACAATATATTAGACCAGGGGTCGGCAATGTTCGGCACGCGGCTCGCCAGGGTAAGCACCCTAGCGGGCCGGGCCAGTTTATTTACCTGCTGACGTGGCAGGTTCGGCCGATCGCGGCCCCCACTGGCTGCGGTTCGCCGTCCCGGGCCAATGGGGGCGGCGAGAAGCGGCGCGGGCGAACGATGTGCTGGCCACAGCTTCTCGCCGCCCTCATTGGCCCGGGACGGCGAACCGTGGCCAGTGGGGGCCACGATCGGCCGAACTTGCCGCGTCAGCAGGTAAATAAACTGGCCCGACCCGCCAAGGTGCTTACCCTGGCGAGCCGTGTGCCAAACGTTGCCGACCCCTGTATTAGACCCTAAACTTTTCTTTGGGCCAGGACTGAGTATTACTCTCAGACCAACGTAATTCTAGCTGAGAATTCCTTATATGAGAAGAATGAAAGAAGGAAATATTTTTTGGCATATTTTTTTTTTTAAATTTGTGGCAACTGTGTTGAAAATATTTAGAAATTTAGAATGTCATCTAAGCAGTCCCAACGGAGATTAATTAGTAGGTGAGGTGCTGGCAGAGAGTCCCAGGTGCATGATAAATGCAATTTATCAGATGGCTCTGTCATTTATCATGTGTATATAACCTCCCATTGTGCTTGGGGTGAATTGGGTGTGTTGCTGTTGTATGCATTTAATACTTTTTCTAGGTTGCATAAAATACAGAAAGGCAATGTATGCAGTTTACAATCTTTGTGGAAACCATAACTTTTGAATTCACTACATATAGTGCACTGAAAGCCAAAGATGTAATAATGTATTAATGAACACTAGTATTTTACATTTAGAGCCATATTCCCTCCCCTGTTTCTGGCTCCTTTGTAATGAGCATGCAGCAAAAAGGGGCTGGAATGTGGACCGAAGGGCAAAATTTTAAAAAGTACTTAGATGCCTAAAGATGCAGATAGGCACCTACTGGAAGTTTCAGAAACACCTAGGTACCCAGCTCCAACGGGAGCTGGGCATCTAGGCACTATTGAAAATCCTGCTGCGTGCCTAAATACCCTTTTTAAAATATGGCCCTAAGGGTATGTCCACACTGCACTCTAAATCCCATGGCAGCTCCAGCCTGAGTTCTACACTGCCATTTTTAATGCTGTAGCATGAGCCTGAGTTTGTAGACCCAGGCACTGAGACTTGCTGCCAGGGGTTTTAAAACCCAGTGTAGACATATCCTAAGTGTCCAGCTGAGAATTTCCTCAAGGTAGATATTTTTGTTTACATCACACCAGAATAGACATCTCCTGTGCCAACCACCCTCCCTCACCCCTACATCTGGGCTATATTAGAGTAGTGTGGAGTGGAGCAGGCTATAGAACAGCATGTGAAAAGGCTGCTTGCCTTTCCAGTTACGATTAATTTACTGACTGTGGGGGAGTAATGACTGGGTTATGTGTAGAATAATGGTAACAACAAATCTTCCAAACCTCTCTTGGTATGGTCACTGCTTTGGGGATGCAAGAAGAGATCTAACATATGCTTGTTAGAAGGAAGGTGGAAGTACGAAAATGCTATGCCTAAATATTTGAGTTCATTCACTGTCCTTTAATCAGGGTTTTCATGTCTAGATGCAGGTAAATCTTTAATTCATTCTCTTAGCTTAATAGTCCAGAAAGTGAGTTAGTTCATTTCCTTTGGTAATTGTGAGGTAATGTTATCTGATTAATATTAAAAAACATGATAAAGGACATGTGGTTTGTTGTAGCAAATTTTGTTCAAATTGCATAGCTATTATGAGCCAAAGAAACAAAGAAACAAAACCAATGTGACAAATTTCAGCAATTATTGCCTTACTTATACTTAAAATAATAATTAAGACTCAAAGTACATGCCAGGGTAGGCATGTCCCATAAACATCTACACAGCAACCTCATTATCCACCTTCAAATCCCTCCTCAAAAGTCACCTTTTCTGAGTTTGTACAGCACCTAGCACAATGGGGTCTAGCCTATAACTAGGGCTCTATGGTAATGTGAATAATAAATAGCAATAATAAAGATGCCCGTCTTTCCCTCTAATATAGAGAAGAGGCTAGTTTTGGTTGATACTAAATTTACATGATCTTGATTTCAGATATGACAGTGATGGTTGGTGTCCTCCTTTACCGGTTCAGACGTACTTACACCAGGGCCTGGAGGATGAGCTTGAAGAAGATGATGACAGAGTGCCTACACCACCTGTCCGAGGGGTGGCCTCCTCACCAGCAATCTCCTTTGGGCAACAGTCCACTGCAACTCTCACACCTTCTCCACGAGAGGAAATGCAGCCAATGCTTCAAGCCCACCTTGATGAATTAACCAGGGCCTACCAGTTTGACATAGCAAAGCAAACATGGTAAATGTTTGAGTTAGACACATGTAATTTTAGAAAATGATACTGTAATAGTACAGTATCCAGTGCCAAAATCCTTTTTACTACACAACAACTGAAACTGTTAATTGAAAAAATATATATATTAAAAAGAGTATCTCTATGGTATGAAAATGGAACCTAAAAATAGGTATTGTATTAAATTTGTGTTAAAAATACATCTAAACACGATATTCATCTGGAATGCTGGTATATGCCAATTGATTAACCGCATCAACAGGTAACTTTTATCCACACACTTCAGGATAGCAAATAAATTGAATTTTTCAGGGCTTTGGAAATAACGAGACACTAAATCACTGTTTAATCTTCAGGTCGGTCACCTTCAGTATCAATACAACCGGTTTTTTTTGGACAATTAGCTTCATTCACATTTACATGAGACTGAAGTATCCACACAGCTAAGAGTTTTGATAGTATGTTGAAATAGCACCTCTAATTTTAATAAGAAGATAATAGAAACAGGAGGAAGAAAGTTGTTAAATTACACAGACTGGATCTAGTCTGTTAGAATGTTTTTCGCTTATTCAAAGGAAGAAGAAGCAAATATCACTGTAACATTTTCACTATAAAACAAACATTAGAAGCAATCTCTTCAGGGACTAAAACAGAACTTTTCAACTGCACAGGACAAGAACTGTTGCTTTCTGGGTGTCCCCTAAGTAGTAGTTGTCCTTTTAAAACTTTTCCATCTAGAGAAAATAAAAAAAGAGCCTGAGAATCTCAGAAGATAAAGTACAACTCGTTGCTGAATGACATTCCACCAGCGAAGAAGCAGACATGCTTCATTGGCAAACAAAGGTCACAACTATATTCAACATTTGCCATCATAAATAGAACAGACAGGTAGACAATCCATGCCAAATCAAATGCAGCTGTTTTCTCTTGGAAGCCTCTAGGCTCATTTGCAAGCTGCATTCCATCCACAGGGTAATTAGGCCCTACTGCAGTGCCACAGTGCCTAGTATAGGCCCTAGCCTGCCCAGGGGACTGGCCCAAATCTGAGGCAGCAGCTAATCCTGGCCCATTCCAGTATCTGATTTGAGCCAGCATACAAATGTGTGCCCTGCCTGTGAAGGCTGTAATTTGCAGGTGTTATGCTTCCAATGGCCTGCAAACTGCAGGTGCCATTTTGGTGTCAGATGACACTGTGAATCTCATTACAACATCTATGCTTTTTGGGGGAGGGCTATCCACCTGATTTTAGCTTATAAAAACACACCTGTATAAATATACATAATACCAATAATCCATATACAATAACCAAAAGTTAATTCTCTCTTGCCACCTAAAGCCCTTTTATACCAGCAGGCAGGCAAAATTGCTCAATAAGTGCCCTTCACAACTTCCAAATAAGGGGTAGGGAGGCCATTTTGGAATGTTGCTACCCGGTGACCACACCTGCTTTACATAGCCCTGTTCAACTGCAGTCAGATGACCCAATGTGGCCTACTGGTGGTGCAAGTAAAATGTTCCAAGTCCTAGCCTCCCTATCCAGTTCACTGTGGGATCTATTTCTTTGACAATAAGAAGACCAAAATTCTGGGCTTTCTACCATGCTGACCAATCATGAATAAGGATCCACTTTACAGATTGCAAACAGTCAAGCAAAGTCATAACTGGCTTCTGAGAACCCCCTACTTGCCTGTCACAGCGCCCACTCAAACAGATTGCTTAAGAAAGCAGCTCACAGCTAAGAGACTCGGTCCTGCTCCCCTTATTAGAGTTGCTGCAGAGTTAGGATCCACATTGTTAGGATCCACAGATTTCAAAATCAGTGTTGTGAAGGGCCACAATAATGACCTCATTGTGCTCTAGTTAAATTAGTTCTAGTTGGGCAAACTAAATACATGCGTGCTGAAGATGAGATACAATCCATGCTACCAGAAAACTATTTGTCTGGAGAACACTGCCTGCTCTTCAGGCTGAATTCCATGTAATAACATCTAGTTTGGGTGGGGAAAATGTCCTCTTCCTGCAGTACAAGTTGAATTTGAAAGCTTTTGGCTTCTATTGAGAGGAAGGATGTTCTAACAGTTTGGGCACTAGCCTGGAACCCAAGTGACCCTGCTCTGCCATAGACTTCCTATGTGACTTTGGGCATCTCACAAATTCTCTCTGTGCCTCAGTTTTCCATCTGTAATATGGGGGTAATACCAATTCTCCACATCACTGAGGTTGTAGTAAGGAGAAATACATTAAAAGGTAGCACTCAGATACTATGGTAATAGGTACCATATACATACCTGACATAGATATCTGAGTCACCTCTTCTTGGGTAAATAACTTACAAACAACTTTGTAAATACATTCAGGGTATACTGGAAGATTTGTCTCTTTTCTCATTGGCCCAGCAAACCAATGTCTTCCGCTCAGCCCAACAGCATTTCTGTTTATCTGTTTGTATAGGCACATCCAAAGCAATACTCAACCTCCTCTGGCCCCAATTCCACCACTTGGATATGTAGCTGGAACCCTTATTTCAGATTTGGAAACAGACATTCCAGATGATGATGAGGATGATATTGAAGAAGAAGCTATAGAAATCACTAGGCCACTAAGAGGTCTAGAGCATACTCCGGGATCCAGTATGGACAATCTAGACAGCTCTGTGACAGGTAACCAAACACATTTAAGAGTGAACCAACATGTTTGTAATATTAAAATACATCATAAATCAAATACCTTTTAAGCAAAAATTTATTCCATTCTATTTCTGTGATATTTAAAATATGTTAATATTAAACACTAAAGTTAAAGAAGGATTTGAAAATACTTTTGCTTTGCTGCAGAATGATAAGAAAATTCATGAATTTTAAAAAGCTTTAAAGACATGAAAGAAAACTCAATTATATCCTGTCTTTCATGAAAAGTTCAGACTGTTGGGGAAGCAAGTCTATTACATAAAAAGGGTGTGGGGGGAGAAGCCCTTAACTTTGAAACGATATACTGTATTTTGTATATTGGGAGCAGCATAAAAAGTAAATGTTATCTTAAAATGTTTCTAGATATTTGGCTATGTAAAAGCATGCACTGATGAACACAGGGAGGTAAAAAGACTTTTCAGAATAAGCTTGGCTAGATCAGCACAAAATGTATTTGTAGACTGAAGAAAATGTATATGTAGGTGAAACATATATTTTATACCCACTTCATATTGCTGTATTTAATAATTGTTCCCTTTCAGTGAAGATATTTAATTATTCTGTCACCTTTTCCTTCACTGTTTCTTATTCCTTGGATGTCTAGAAAAGTAACAACTGGGATCAACAAAGAGGGGCCTGAAAATGCATGCTAAACTATTCCACCGAATCTGAATTAGTAAAATTGCTGTCAAAGAAAGACAGAAAGCCATGGAGTTTTCTGAGAAAAAGCTGTTTTTACATGAACATTATGAACCCTTTCTGAGGCATCAGTAAACTTTCCTTTAAACTGAAGGTGGACCTGTACGTAACGTACTGCATCCATGATGATTTAGCTCTACTGATGACTCAAATGTGCGTGGTCTTACATAGCTCATTAAAAATACTGTTTGTCTCTTCAGTCATTGATCTTTATGTGAAAGCACTAATTTCTAGATATACCTGCACAGTACACTTGCTCACTGGGGACATATTAATGTAGCACCACTTAATTTTATCTCACCTCTCTGTGCCTTACAAGTTCTAAGAATTTTACTCCCTTATCTAAACATTGCAGCTCTGAAAACACATTGCAGTTCCCACTGATGGAGGCAGGACTGTGACAGTGATGAAGCATCAGTACCTATAATTTTCCTCTTCTTCCCTTGTTGAATTAAACAGTGTACTGCTCTATCCCACTTTCCGGTTTTTCCCTTACCCTGGGCCAGACTGCTTGCCAAGCTAATTAAGATTTAAGAACTGTAACTCTAGTGTTGTGATTTGAAATCCAGATCCAAATGAAAGCTGTAGAGTTATAGTTTAAATTTTTGAATTCAGAAGGCTGACTTACTAGTGCACGAATATGGTAAGCTACTTTGCCTGAATTTCTAGCATAAGCTCCTTCAGGCTATAATTCTGCATATTTTTGCATATCTCACTAATGGCTCTGAAGCCTTTCCATTAGGAATGCAGCAAAGGTTTTACAGTGATAATACAGGACTAAATAAAAAAAAATCAGCTTACTATATATTGTCCCTTCAGTGTGTATTAATATGTCAATATTGGTATATCTGTATATCAGAAAATGAGCATTTCACACATTTATATTTTCAACTGTTATTAGTATCCTACTTTACCTAATGTGAATGAAATAAGGACAGCTGCATTTCTACTGCAGTTAACATACTTCTGGGTTCATTACAATTGATGCTTTTATGAATAAAAATCAAACCTGCTTTCCTAGATAGAAATACTGCTTAATTATTGGTGTGTTAAAAATCTCAGTCTGTGAAGTTGTATATTGCAGGAAGAAGTTGTGCTTTACCTCATAACCTATAAATAATACATATGTTTAGTAAAATGACCTACAAAATCTCAGGCATCTAGATAACAAATTGTCTTCTGCCTTCCTCAATGACTGTATGGGGAAATACGATAAAAGCCTTCATTTTCTCTCTTGGATTTGAGTCTCTTAGCAATAGTATCATTTTCACATGAGGAAGTGCATATTATATTTGTGGGGGATGTTTCAAAGGATAATATTTTGAGATGTTTATGATCCCATTAACCCCCATAGGCTTGATTGTTCAGCAATATGCACAGTATGTAGAACCCATTGTTTCAAAGGTTTCTCAAATTGCCTGATTTGCTTATCTTTGATATGTTAGGCATTCCTGAGGTCTCCCCATATCCTGCAAACAAAATAACTGATGAGTTAAAATACAAGCTCATTATTTGCGTAGGGCTTCAGATACGTTAGAACGGCGATTTCCTGGGACTTTTATAATGTTGTTTCATTTCTCTAAAGCTATTGAATATTTTAGAAAATTGAGCAAAAATATAGTACCTGGTCCTTAAGAACTCAGAAGCCAACATTTATTGTTAAAAAGAGGTGTTTCTGTGAGGTTAGTACTTATGGAAAAATATTGGCTCACATCCCCAGATACTGAAGGCCTCAGAACAGAGAGACAACAAAGATAGAAGCACTGCTCTGAGGTCAGCCTGCCTCAGCACTGACCTGGAGATATCATCTCTAGGAGTGAGAGGGTAGTTTGGTCCTCATAGCAGAGTCAATCCTTGTGCTTTCTGCTGAGGCTGCCAACTAGTTTTACATCCAGCACCCACTAAGGGGGAGATTTTTGTGCTATGCAGACTGGTTCAGTGGAAACAGAACTCCAACTTCCAAATGCATCTGACATGAGGCATGTTTAAGTGATGGAATTTATTGATGGTGTTTCTCCAGGAAGTCTCCCATTGTGGCAGTTATAAAATAGAAGTTGCTAGAAAAGTCCTAATAACATCCAAGACCATGATTAAGCAGAGCTGTTGGAGATGCCGTCAGATTTTAGTGCATTCTGAGTGGTCTCTCAGTGGTAGTGGATCTTTTTATCTGAAAGTGGAGGAATTACTTTGATCATACCATATAATTTGATAGATGGAAAATACAATACAATTCCAAAAGTTTGAGGTTGAGGCACAAAATGGAAAGTCACCATCAGGATATTTTTCCAAAGGCTATTTTATTAGGGTCAGTAGGCTCATATGTCAACTGAATTAGGAAATGTTAGATTTAGTAGGGTCCCCTCATTGTCAAAAAGTCTTTATTTCCCAGCCCCTCTTGATTTAGTTAGTGCTGATGGAGGATGCAGACAGAGATTTTCCTCTATGCGTTTAAGCTTTTCTGTTTGTGGGTGAGAGAGCAAATGCTGACATGTATAAAAAAAAAAAAGGGAGGAAGGGAAAGAGGAGTTCACAGTAAACACATCTTAATGGTCTCTAGGTATTATAAAGGAAACCCAAGCTGGGAAAATTCTATTTAAACTTTTGAATAATGATTTTATAAATCTAAAAGCTGAAGCGTTAATTTGTTTCCAGCAAAATTCTGAGTAATAGTAAATGGAAAGAAGGACTTATTTTAACACTATGATGTTTTTTTCCCAGCATCTAAATCATCCATAGTTTATTAGACGATTAAGTTGCTGGTTCTCATAAAAATATTGAGCTGATATAGAACTCCTGCTTTCTTAACTTTCAGTTAATTGATCATTTATGTCTCCTTTTTTTTTAACAGGTTCATTGAAATATTGGTAATGGGAAATTTGGGAGACAGGATTGCATTGGTTTAATGTAATGTTTGTATTTATGATGCAATTTTGTGCCATAATTTTGACCAGAATTCTTGTTGTTCTGCTTTAATAGTACATAAGGACTTAATTGTCTAAGATTACTGTATGGGATTTGATCCACTTTTCATTGAAGTCAATTGAAAATCTCTTAGGCCTTGACCAACCCCTTAAAATTTCATAGCCTTGCCACCAGCAGTGTAGAAACAGTGAGCACTCTAGTTACAAATAAGGTACAGACATTTTAAGAACTTTCAGCCTTTGACATCTGTGATAGACCTGCTCTTGGCAGGGGTAGACCATCCGTGTGTTCTAACATCAGTGACCATTCTACATAATGGTTCATTCCATTCCCCCCATTAGTGCATCTGTACTTATGTGGAAGCTGAGGAGAAAAGAGTTTAGTGTAGCTGCAACCCTGTTAACGCCAGGGTTTATGGGAGTTTAATCAAACCCATCATTTGCTCAAGTGAAACAGGATACATCCGTCAATGGCTATTAGCTAAGATCCATGCTCTGGGTGTCCTTTGGCCTTTGACTGACAGATGCTGGGACTGGACGACAGGGGATGGATCACTTGATGACTGCCCTGTTCTCTACATTTGCTTTGAAGCATCTGGCACTGGCCACTGTCAGAGACAGGATACTGGGCTAGATGGACCATTGGTCTGACACAGTATGGCCATTCTTATGTTCTTATGACTGAAAATAGTACACAGTTATTCTTGCACATGGGTAACAAAATTGAAAGAATCTAAAATTCTAATAAAGATGCCAACAAGAAGTATAGCACAGAGAAAATAACAGCCTTCTTTTGCATATTTTCAACCTAATTTAAAAAAAACCAAACACTCTGCTTGTTAGCTATGTGGTAAAAGCTGTTTATTCAGTGTGTCTGAGCACAAATGTCATAACTCTGGAAAATTATACAACATCAGTTACTTAACCAATATTTTACCAAGGCAGAGGTCAATATTTGTATTGATTTGCTCAGGGATGCATATTGCTAAAGATTTTATTTTATAGGCAGTTAGGCAGATTGCATTTAATAGGAAGAATGTGGTTCATGGATTAAATATGTACTTAGAAAATAGGGAACTGCTACTTTTGTATCTCATAAAAATGGTAATACAACAATTAGCAGGGTCATACTATAAAGCATAGGCTTTATCCTAGCTTAATGGATCTGGGGATACGCATTCATCAGCAAGGATGGATTTAGCATAAAATGACATGTAAATGAATTGATGACTGGTCATAAATTAATTTTAGTGCTGAAGATGTAGTAGAGACACAGCAAGATGCCACTTTATCATAGTATTTTACTGCTCGGCAACATTTGAGCAACTACTTAATGTTCTATGTGCATTTCTTCTCTAACAGCTTGAATAAATTAGAAAAAATGTTGGGCCTTTCAGCAATATGGAAACCAAAACATCTAGAAAGATTGAAAATAAAAACACAAATAAATTTGGCTAAGTGGCATAAATTCATTTTTCATTAAATGTTTATAGATGCCTTGATTATGTGTGGACCTATAAAGTGTCAAACTTGTATGAATGGCTTGTATTCTTTTATTAAAGATTCCCTGGCCAGAAGAGACAATTTTAAGAACATACAAATTTCATTTCATATTTATAAGTTTCAATATTTGGTAGGGGAGGAAATCACTGTTGTATAATATACAGCAGGGGTCGGCAACGTTTGGCACGCGGCTCGCCAGGGTAAGCACCCTGGTGGGCCAGGCCAGTTTATTTACCTGCTGATGCGGCAGGTTCGGCCGATCGCGGCCCCCACTGGCCGCGGTTCGCCGTCCCGGGCCAATGGGGGCGGCGAGAAGCGGCGCGGGCGAGCGATGTGCTGGCCGCGGCTTCCCGC